>NC_050463.1:49856858-49916858 GCF_903995425.1 Onychomys torridus | reverse complement strand
AACTAGGAGTGTGCTGGACCATAGGGGTGGATGATGAGAGCCAAGAAGAATGTGAGGACGTGGCTCTACTTCACTGAAGATTTACTCCTAAGAAAAGCCTATGTGGCTGCATCTCCTTCTGATGATGGAGGAAACCACACAGCTGAGAGTTCCCTAAAATGTGTTCTAAGGAGAATTCTAGTGGATACTATAGGGTAAAAAGGCCAGCCAAAGAAACCTACCTTGGTCCTGAAACCCAAGCCAGTGAAAGAAACACTTTGGCCCTGAATCCAGAAGCTAGGAAACATACCCTGACCCCGAAACCAGAGACGAGGAAACACACTTTGACACTAGAACCAGAGCCAATGAAAGAAATATGTCCTGGCCCTGAAATTAGAACCAAAAGGCTAAAAGGGCCAGTGAAACCAGAGCCAACTTTGCCCCTGACAAAGAAAACCAACCAGTTCATGAGCAGGAAAACTAACCAATCCCTGAGCAGAAAATCTCTCTCTTAAGAGTTTTGGGTGAAGATCTTCTTTCTTGGGTGCAGAACAGAAGAAACTTTGCTGAGACATTCCTTTACGGAAGCTGAGCAGAAAAAAACAAAACAAAACAAACAAACAAACAAAAAAACCTATGCTGAGACATTCCCTTGGCGGGGTAGGGGCTGGGGAGTGGGGGTGCTGAGCAGAAAAAAAAAAAAAAAAAAACCTTTGCTAAGATGTTCCCTTAGGAGGGCTAAGCAGAAAAAAGTAGCAACTTTTCCTAGGAGATGGAGGAAATTGCTACATTTCTGCAGGGATTTCCTCTTTAGCAGAGTGAAGCAGAAGATGCAACATCTTGGGCATCTTGGGCAGAGAGAGAAGAAGCAGAGCTCCTCTCCTGGGAAGCCCCCTTAAGTGGGGGTGGGCGGTGTGCAGAGCAAACCTCAGATGTAACAGCTCTCTCTAGGAGAGGAGCAGGATTGCTACATCCTGCAGGGAGACCATTCTCCGTGCACCTTAGCTGCAGGTATAGCCTGACGTCCTGATAAGTCAGGATTCCTCTCTCCCTCCAGAGCTGTCCCTTCGCAGCTCCAGAAATAGCCTAACTTCCCTACGAGTCAGGATTCCTTTCCCTCTAGAGCTGTCTCTTTGCAGCTCCAGGTATAACCTGACTTCCTGATAAGGCAGGATGCCTTTCCCTCCAGCACTGTAACACTTGCAGATGTTGTGTGGTGTTGTCTAAAAGTTTAATAAAAGGTATGGAACTGGTTAGTTTTTGACTGACAACTTGACTGGGTTAAGAAACACCTACCCAGGAGACTGAAAAACACACTTCAGAGTTTGCCCATGAAGCTACCTCCAGAGACCACTGAAGCTTTGACTTAAATCAATGGCTAAATCTACTGATTGATACAAGGTCCAAATAGAATGCAGGAGACAGTAGAGCTATGGAGTGTGCCGTTGGATTGGGGAAGCACTTCACATGAGACATGCCCTCCCTTGGGGAGCACTTCTTGACCTCAGGTGTGCAGCTCCCTCTGCTTCCTGTATTCATGAGCTGAAGCTGAAGAACCCCTGTTATATCTCTGATATGACATACCTGTCACTGTGGTGTTCGGTCTGAGCTCATGGCACTAAGCAACTATGGACCAAATCCTCTGAAAGAGTGAGCTGAAAGCTCTTCTTCCTGTCAGTTACTTCACTCAGGCATTTTGTCACAGCTATGAACAGGAAAATAACCCAGGTGCTTCCTTCCTAAAACCATATTAATTTGTAGTTGGTTGACACATTGGGTTGCAAGTCAAAAAACAGAGCAATTTCTTAGCACTTGGGTCAACAAAATACTGCTGCACAGAAAGGCAAATTCTATTGCTGACGTGACGTGCAATGCTGCTAATTGTCTTAGTTGTTGTCTATTGCTGCCAAGAGTGAGCATGGCCATGGCAACTCTTATCAAAGTAATCGTTTCATTGGAGCTGGATTACAGTTTTGAAAGTTTAGTCCATCATGGTGGTGGGGAGAAGAGCAGCACACAGGCAGACATAGAGCTGGAGAGGTAGTTGAGAGCTCTCCATCCAGATCTGCAGGCAAGAGGAAGAGAATAACCCTGGGTCTGGCTTGGGTCCTTCACACCTCAAACCCTACCCCCAGTGACACGCTTCCTCCAACAAGACCACACCCCTTAATCCCTCCCAAGTAGTGCCACTCCATCATGACCAACCAATCAAATACATGAGCCAGAAGGCAATGCTGTCATGTGCCTGCTGGCCCACACCCAGCTGGACCCTGGTTGAACAAGCTACAGGGTGGGGCAATCACAGGGTTTTTCAGTACAGTCAGTTACTTTTACAGGCATCTCTTGTTCAACATTCTTGACTCCTAGTAACCCTAAGAGCCAGTCATTAAGCCATAATCCTGCCTACTGCAGACAACATGGGAGCCCATAGAGGCTAAACCTGTAGAGCATCACACAACAAATGAGGGTCTAAGCCAGAATTCAAACCCAGGAGTCCGACTCTAAGGTTAAACTCTTGCCTGCCCACCCTACCATCTGCTAACATGTTTGTTACCATAGTCTCTTTTTACCCAGAAGTGTCACACTGACACCTGGGATCTGAGGATAAAGACTTCACCCTCAGAAAATAAAAACTGCATTTGTGGTTAAACTCCGTGTGTTTATAGGTTTGTTTGTTTGTTCTCTTATGTCTAGTGGCTGGTACAAAATCCCCTTTAATGACATAAATGAGCTCTGGAAAAAATTTTCCTTTAAGGGAATAAAGGACATTTCTCAGTACCCAAGAAGTATTATGTCTGAGCCAGGGGTGCACAAGTGTCAAGTTGTGTGATTGTAATAATGTTCATGAAGGCTTGGAGTCCTGAATCCTATTGTTCCCTTTTCAATCATTAGGAAAACCAAACAGCAGAAGCCTAAATGATTAGCTGATATTTCTGTACCTAGTAAAAAATTATAGGGGCAACCAGAAATAAATCTTTCTGGGTAAAAATACCTAAGTTGATCTGGGGTTACAGGGTAGTTCTGAAGTCAAGCAATGGATGGGAGCCACACTGCTCCAGATCTTCAGTGTCTCAAAAGTCTGGAAGCCTGAGCTGCCCACTTACAGCTTCCTGTCAAAGAAGCAGCTACAGGATGTAAGCATTGCTCAGAGGACCAACTGTCAGGTGACCTAGCTTTGGACTGACAGAGGAGCCATGAGTGGAAAGTTTCTCCAGTTCTAGAGAACATAAGTAATGATCAAATCATGGCATGAGGCATATGGTACCTGAGAGTGGGTAAGGAAAGAGAAAGTTCTGAGATAGGAAAGTTCCAGGCTGCCTAAAAACTGGAGTGTTTTTTCCTTTCATAATTTCCCATACAGGTAGTCTCTCTCTTATATGGGATGAGAAGTTACCATTCTAGTAGGAATTTTAAAAAGAGAAAAAAATTGTCTATGACAAACTAGCATTTTACAGTTCATACAGCATTTACTTAATAGTAATAATCGCTAATCAGCACTTAAATTGCCATGCATTTCCAAAGCAACGTTTGCTCTTATGACATTCATCCTGTGATTCTTTTGTAGCCTCACCACAACACACGTTTGCCCTAAAATTGAAACCTTTTCTGAGACTCAGAAACCAGGAAGTCAGTATCCTCCCTCTATCTATCCCCCACTTGGGCAGAACAGTTGAGTAAATTCTATATATTTTCTCAGCTTCAGGAAGGACATGATACAGCTCTTTCCAGCACATAACTAAATCACAGATATGTCAAAGTTGTCCATGAATGCTGAAGTATCAAAATGTAAGTTTACTTGATTATCTAAGAATGATTTAAATCCCAGAAGAGAAAAAGGGGACAAGTGGAATGGCCCAGAGAATCAGGGGACCTGAGCAACCAGACTCTTCAGTGAAATATGAAGGGCAGGTAACTAGCAAAAGGGAAAGGAAGGAATTCCAAGCAACGGATCCTGTAGAGACATGGAGCTGTACATCAGCTGCAAATGCCTTACAAGAGGCCATGGTTAAATTCTCAGCCATTCTGCAAGCCAGATGTCAAGCACCATCATTTAAAAATGATGATAATTAAATATGTTTGTAATATATTTAGCAACATGTTCAGCTGCAATTAAGTAAATTATATTAAGAACAAAGGTAATAAATACTTAACACTCACTCTCCAATCATACTTCTAGAATCCACTTCTGTCTGTGATCCTTATAATATTTCTGTTGTGTTCAGTGGTGAAAATACCACACATCATATTACTCACTGTATTTCCTTTTCCAATTCCACATTAAGTAGTTTCACATGGAATTGTGGAATGAACCAAGGTGGGAGCATTTACACCACGAACACAGGCTAAATTCACAACTGCCAACTTGTTTTATGGTTCTATTGATGACATAGATTTAAAGTGATAGATAAAAATTAAAATGATGCTGATCATACTTAACAGTTTGTAAGTCAATAGTTGTCCCATGGACACACACAGATATATCTATCTGTGTGTATGTATATATATATATATATGCAAACACACAAATAGACAAAACAACACACATGGACACACACATAGGTATACAGATAGATAGATAGATAGATAGATAGATAGATAGATAGATAGATACAGATGCACACATCAATATTTCTCCAGTCATTAAAAACTCATCTCATGCAAGTCACCAATCGTACCTAAACTAGTGGAATTCCCTTCTATCTCTATATGCCTATATCTTAGATTGATTTTGTCTTCCTTGTTCTCTAGATGACAGTATCATGCTGGAAGTGCATACATTTGTGAGTGCCTTAATTTTGTTATGGAATCAAGGTGGTAATCAGATGTTTACTTGTGGTCTGATTTGCTCAAATCATCATTTGATTACACCTATGATTTGGTGGCCAAAAGTTCACCTATTGCATGCAATAAAAGCATTCTGGGAGGGTCAATTGGCACATTGGAGTTAAAAATGAATGTCTTGTATATTTTATACTTTGGCTTACCCCCAGAAGTGGAAAGTAAGTGCCTATTGCTAAAAGCATCATGCACTTTAAACACAAGGTTTACAGATCCCTGAGCTGGAACTATTCTGTAAACCCAGGACTAGCTTTTAGGGTACCAGAAGGTGCCATGCAAGCTTCCAAAGGAGGGCGTCAACAACAGTTCTACCCAGCTTGATGCCTATGAACCACATCAACACTGTTGTGGTACCATAACCCTAAGGGTTCAGTAGTGGTGGTTACCAACAGCTCTCGAATTGGACTTAAGACCCTCTCAGAAAGAAAGAGACCATGACTGGCACTAGAAACCTAGCTATCTACTCAGTACTAATGAAGTCATGTTTATTGGAGGAAAACCTACAACCACTACTTAACTAAACCAGAATATCACCAATAACAATTTATAAACATTTGTCCTTATACCCACAGATAAGTGTAGCCTTCAACACTCATCAAGGAAACTCCTCCTTTTCACAGACAGAACACTACAGAAAACCACAACCAATCAAAATGCAGATTTGTGTTACCAACCTACAAATATCTTTTTAGACCATAAAACATTTTCTTAGATAAACAACTTAAGATTTTATGTCTATCAACCATATAAACTTTACATCTCTTTTGTAAATTTCTTTTTTGAATTTGGTAACAAAGAAAATTATAACTGGTTTAGGTATAAAACTTTGGAATCAAGGATTGGGGATTTAGCTCAGTGGTAGAGTGCTTGCCTAGCAAGAGCAAGGCCCTGGGTTTGATCCTATGCTCCACAAAAAAAAAAACAAAAACAAAAACAAAAACAAAACCAACTTTGGAATCACCAAGATAGAATAGATAATAGAGTATATTCTATGAATTTGCCAAATATATGTGGGTTGGACATTGTGAATGTAATTCTTACCTGATAATTGTTCTTATTGTATATAGTTTTACTGTTTTAGAGTTAAACCCTTTCCTTTTTATTTGGACAAAAGGAGGAAATGTTGCTGGATATTTGTACACTGTGTAAAGATGTATCATTGTGATTGGTTTACTAAAATGTTGAATGGCCAATAGCTAGGCAGGACTTTGGGGCAGAGAGAGGAACTCTGGGAACTCCAGGAAGAGGAGAGGGGTTAAGCCAGAGAGACGTGGAGAACGTACAGAATGGAGGAGAGGGAAAGAGGCACATGGCAGAACGTAGATTAATAGAAACAGGTTAATTTAAGTTATATGGGAACCAGCCTAAGCTAAGGCCAACTTTCCATAACTTAAAAAAAAAAATGCAGAGTTGTGGAGTCCAGTCACAACAGAAACAGCTACAAAACATCCCTGCACCTAAGGCTCAGGGAACACAGCAGAAGAGAGGGTGGAGAGGTTGTAACAGCCAGGACAGCAAGGAGTGTTCTGTGAGATTGCGTCTCCTCATAGAATCAGAAGTTACACCTATAGAGTCCCAACATGACTTTGCCAAATGTGAGATGGACAAGAGTGACACCAATGAGCGTGCCAGACTGGACAGAAAGGAGCCCACAAGGAGGTCTCAACTCTACACGAAGAACTATAAGCAAGTGAGGGAGGTTAGGAATGGGGGAGTTGGCCTTCTCCAGAGAAAAGCATACCAATTGGTTGTTTGGCTCCAAGTGGTCAGCCCTGAGAACATAATACAAGTATCACTACACAGATTGAACAGGTTATATTTAGGAATAACAGGCATGTAAACATGCACTAACAAGTCAGAACAAGGCTATGAATTTGGAGGAAAGTAGGGAAAGGCATATAAGGATTTGAATGACAAAAAGAGAAGGGGAAAATGTTGTTAATTAAATTACCTCAAAAAGTAAAGGAGAAAAATGGTATTTTGTATATTTAATAATTTGGAAATTATGAATTTTAATGAATACATATGCATACATTTTTCCTAAGGAGCTGCTCATGAAACACATCACTGAAGAGCAGAAATTATAATATGATGGAAGGGAGGCAAATGTGGAAAGATATGTAGAGAGGAAAAATTTCAAGAGACTGAAGATTCCAGGGATAGTCAGATCCTACAGAGAGAATTGAAACTAAGAATTTTGTAAAGCCAGGAAAAACTTTGAGCAATGGCATATAGTCTGCACAGTTTTGTCTTAAATACACTCTAGATGCACCTGAAGATAGAATCAGGGCCCTGAAGAGTGGATGAAGAATATTCCATTTTCAGGTACTCCTATAGTCCAAAGGATGAATTAATTAAGTTGGGGAGGACCAGCAGACAGCAGCTGATCATGTCAGCTAGAGTGTGGAACATACAGGTGCTATGACAAATGGTCCCAAGATACTTGTTAGGTTAAAACAGGGGCTTGCCACCCACTCCTCTGAACAATAGAGCTTTGTGTATGTGGCTTCTTCTAGCTGGTGGTTTAGCCAGCACTAAGGAGGTCTTGGCTCTGGTCATAATTTGGTCTAGCAGTAGAAGATGTGTAGAGGCTAAAACAAAATGCATGGAAGTGGCTACCCCTCTATTACCCAGAACATTTGCACAGCACACCTGCCCTCTCCTTCTATTGTTTGTTCTGCTCAGCTTCACCTTGAACAAATCTTCCTTCCTGTCACTATAAAGACAAGCATGCAGGTTGAATTCTTAGACATTTGCTACTAAATTTTCAACTTCTTCATCCAAGAAAACCCTAATGAGAGGACTAAACATGGTGGATGTTTACAGCAGGCCACAAAACATTTGGGTTTGAGCATGCTTTGAGCCAGGCCCAGCAGCTTACTCTCTATGTGGCTCTGGACAGTTCTGCCCCCCATATACTCACACCACTAGTCCTCAATTTTGAAACCAAAATATGGGATAAATATTAGTTTTTCTATTATGGAAGTGTCTGGAGAAACCAGACAAGTCCTTCTGATGTGCATCAGAAGGCGTGTATATTTGTGTGCATATATATGTATATGGTGGCACACATGCCATGGTACTCATGTGGAGGGCAGAGAGCAGCTCGCAGGAATTGCTATCTCCTTACAACTTGTGGGTCCTAGCTATCAAGCTCAGGTTTTCTGGCTTGGTGGCATGTGTCACTACCCACTGAGAAACCTTGCCACATTGTGTTAATGTTGTATCTTGGGACCTGAAATTTTAAGAGACTATCTTAAGGGAACTCGAAGTGCACTGGTGAGAACTAGTCTTGCATTCATAATAATGTAAGGGCACTGGAATATGTTTACTTAGGAACACGTCTCTGGTTACTCTGAAGCAAGAACAAGGAAAATCATCCTTTACCTCACCCAATGGGAGGATGTGCCTGCTCTGCACTGTGAGAGTGTGGTGCCAGCTGCCTGCCTCTGGGCACAGTTGCTAGCTACATATCTATCACATATGGCTAACAGGATGGTTAAAACCTCGCTGTACTAAGAAAACACATTAATACACATTTTCTAGGAAATGCTTGTAGTTCAGTGATGGACAGAATAATAAAGAGGCAAGTGAGGCTGATTTTTAAATTTCTTCTGACTTGCATAAACTTTAGTTGACCACAAGTTTAACCAAAAAATAAACACATCAGAGTATTGGTCTTAAAAAGCTGACCGTGATAACTGGGAATGTGACTCCATCGGTAAAGTGCTCACCCCACAAGTGTGAAGACTTGAATTCCATCCTCATCACACATGTTGGAAAAAAAATCAGCACCAGAGTGATGCCAGGCATCTTTAGTACCAACACTCAGGAGGCAGAGGCAGGAGGATCTCTGCGAGTTTAAGGTCATCCTGGGCTACACAGTGAGTTCTAAGACAGCCAGAGCTGCATAGTGGGACCATGTATTAAATATATATCACTAGAGGTGCGATCCAGTAATCCCAGAGATAAATAGACAGAGGCTAAAAGGAACCCTGGGTCTTGCAGATGATCAATTATTCTAACTAAATAGATGATCTACATGTTCAATGAGATTTGATTTCTGTCTTAAAATACAATAAAATCAGAGATTGATTGATAAAGACATTCAAGGCTGTCCTTTGTGCCCTCCCTCCATGCGCATACATGTACATACATACACACACATTAGTAACTTCTGGCTCCATCAAAAGAGACGTACTGTTATATGTTAGTTACGCATTTTCTCTGGAAAATTAGAAACATTTTGAATTTCCATATCTATCAGCACCAATAGCACCTCCTTCCCCTCCATGCATCTTCTACAAGTCCACCATTCTCATCTACTTTAAGGATGCTTACTCTACAGCCTACGTCTAGACTGGCCTCTCTCCCAACTGTCCCACACAAATACGCTCCCAGTGTAAAACCTTGACCCCTCCATTCTGTTTGCAAGAGTCTTTGCTTGTTCTCTTAAACCTGAAATATACTAAAGCCCTGTTTGTGCCTCCTCCTGTGTTCAGGTTGTTTGTATCCAGTCAACATGCATAAGCCCAAATATGATAGCATTAGGAAGTGGGGCCCCAGGGAGGAGATCATTATATAACAGTCCTATGAATGGAATGATAGCCCTTATAAGAAGGACTACAGGGAGCTATCTGCCTTTCCTGTTCCATTCAGGGAGGGTGGGTAGAAGGCATTGTCTGAAAACCAGAAAACAGTCCCTCATGAAAAATGAACCTGCCTTGATCTTTTTCTTCCCAGCCTCTATAATTGAGAGGAGTGAGTTTCTGTTTGCAGTTCATGGTAGTGTGTTATCCTGGTGGATCAAGACAGCTTGCCAGGGCCCTTCTGGCTGCAGCCTCTTCTCTCTGTCTCCTCCAGGAGGAGATGATTCAGAAGGTTTCTCAGAAATACTTTTCATAGTAGCATAATTCCTATTTGTGAGAGCATATCTTCACAGTCTTGTCACATCCCAAAGGTTTCACCTCACACCTTCACACTAGGAGTATAAAGACTTGAAGATAGGGAGTTAAGGTTTCACATACATTCAGACCATAGTTACATCCAAGGACCATCAGTAGCCAAAGCCATAGATCTCTCTTTGTGATTCCTATCCCTTTCTTTTCCCTTCTTCTTTGCCTTGAAAATTGACATAGTTATTATTGGCTTATGTAATGGCCAATAGCTCATTGTTTTGTACCACAAAATACACCTTTTCTCTCATTGATGGTGTTTACTCAAGTGCCCTATAAGCAGCCATCCTGACTCTCTTATCAAGCCTCACTCAAGATTCTAAAGACCTTGTAAGTTTCTTTAGGCTGAACAATAATAAAAAACCCACTGTTCTTTCAATCCTTCTTCACCTGCAGCATGGACATGAACCCCAAGTTGAGCACCTACCAACCACAATGCCACAGCTGACACTACTGACCTGCTAAGCCTCTTCCTAGAAGTGATTGTCTTTCTATTCTGGGCTTATTTCTAACTACAGCTCCTGTGACACACATAGCACACAGTAGACATTCTTGATGCTCTTGGCTTGAAGACCCTTGAGCACCAAGGATTCATCTTGGATGTGTGAACCACACACTAATATGCATCCCTGTGGTGTATCTCATCAGACCTGAAATTCGCTTATAATCTGAGTATTAGCTGCCCCCAGTGCGGTACCTATATTAGAGGCACCAGTCTATTTTCATGCTGTACTAACCTGGTTATAGAATTCATGTGCACTGGTTTTTTAAATGATTAGCTTAACCCACTGAGGCAGCATTTTATGCTTTATTAGAGACTCTGTAAACATGGCAGGAATCATGCATGCCCTGAAGAGCTGTAAATGATTTTTTAAGCCTAAAATTCCATTTCATCCAAATCCCCAGTCCCTTGTGTGTTGTTGTCTAGCTTCTCCCCATTATATGTGTCACAAGACGTCTGCTCCCCTGGCTTAGTTCTGTTTGGATGATAGTGGTTGTTTGCCCCTGTTGGTGTAGGATTGGTTTTCCCAAACTCTGAGATTCTCAACACTAAAGTCAGGGAAGCCTCGGACAGGTTGGGATGAGTTGGTTGTCCAGTGTGGTTCTCTAAGTAGCAGATTTCCAGCTGGGATGAATACTCAGGGGGATACTACAGGGAGCGCTGGGAAAGAGGAGTATGGAGCCAACACTGGAGCAGGAGAGAGAGTGGTGGAGAGCAATGGAGGCTGGCCTCAGGGATGACAGAGGGAGTTGAATGGAAGATGCTTCAACCTCTGATAGGGCCAGGAGGCCTTTGAAAGGCTTGAAGGAACCAAACTAGACATCTGTGTTTCCCAGGGCTCCCTAGAAAGAGTGTGCCGGTAGCATCCTGTTGCACCAACCACTGTGTGGCAGGGAACATGGTAAGTATGGCTCAGGAACAAAGGGATAGATTTCAGGCCGGTTCCTTGATCCATAAACCCCCTCAGTCTTGAAGAGCTTCTGGCCATGGTCTCACAGCTGCCACACCCCCACCTGAAAACACAACTTGGTTCTTAGAGAGTCTCCCTCAACTCAAAGCCCTTGATCTAGCTAAGACATCGACCTTCATAGAAATGGGTTTGCAAACGGGTTGGAATGTGGAGTCCAACCACATGGCGTCCTCCTCCTCCTCAAGAATATAGTGAGTGGGTTTTCCTAAAGTACCAGCATTGCCTTCACATTTTCACCCCTGGAGTCCTTCTGCCAGTCTCTGAAAATGCACAGAGCCCTTAAAATGTGGGACACTGAAAACACACATGGAAGCCGGAATGGCTCAACAGGATCCACACTCATGAGGTTTCAGCCTTCTGAAGAGAAGCTTCTCTCTTTGTCTGCAGAGAGAGCACCCACAGCTCCTGTCCAGCAGCCACACGAGGAGACCCAGGAACCTTAGCTAGGCTCTAGGGATCCTCTCCAAGGTTTCCTTTCTCTTCATCCTGTCTGCCTCCCCCACCTTCTACTTCCTCTATTTTTCTTCTCTTCTCCCTCCTTCCCCTCCTTCCTCTTCCTAAAACACCAGTTTCATACAATAAACCTGTTTCCATATTAAAACGATTCTTTGGGGTGTCCATTCTTTTCTTTCAACTGAGAATTTCGTAGACACGTATAATGTACTCTGATTAAAGCTCTACTCCTTACCTCCAACTCCTTCTCTACCTCCCTCACACACCGCCTTTCTGTCCCAACTACATGTTCTTCTCTCTCCCTCTCATCCTTAAAACCCCACTGAATCCATGTGGTCCCACGTGTATGTGCACAGGGTTGGACTGGTAATTCTTTTTGCCATTTCCTAGGAGAGAAATCAGTTCTCCAGAAGAGAAGTATATATAACATGACGCCCCCACCCCCTAGGCCCCAGCCTGTTTCTTGCTGGAAACTTTCCCTGGCACATCTGCATATGTTGCTGTTAAACATCTTGGAACAACCAGAGGGGTGGATTTGGGAAGGAGGAAATGGAAGCAGGAAGGAGGCGGCGTGGCAGGTTTGCTACAACTGATTCTCACTTTCATCTATGCTCATCCTCCCAGCTGCTAACTTCCCATTAAGTGAAACAAGAGAGGCACTGGGAAACTCATACAAATTCTTCCTTGGAACTGGCTTGGGCTCATCCTCTCACTTCTGTAGGAGGATAAAAGCTCGGGGCTGGAGGTGGTCTCCAGGGTGAATCATAACTGATTCTGAACCCTTAAATGACAGTCCCTGTTGATCTGTTAGAGAAAAACCAAGACTGTGGGAAAAGAGGTGTTTTTTCAGAATATTCCCCCAGAAGAGTTACCATAGCAAGATATCTCTAATGCTGCAATAGTGGCACTCATTTTTAACAACAGCAGTCTAATTGGACTTATGACTGACTCAACAGGAGGGAAATCATGCCTGGCACTGAAAATCTAACCAGCTACCTTGGGCTAGTGAGGCTGAGGATGTTAGAGGAAAATTTACACTCACCACTTTACTAAACCAGCATAATCCTTGACTGCACTCTAAATATTTATCCTGATACCGAAGATAAGCGTGGTTGCCACTCCTCATCAAAGATGCTTCTCTTTGCAGCAGACAGGCTTGGTTAACGAAAACTATCGCTGGTCAAAATGTCGAGAACAGCTGATTGCAGGGTGCCCTACTCCAATGGATACAATTACAGTTTTTAACCAAAGGTACTTCCAAATCACTTCGGCAAATTGCTAAAATCAACCCTCAGGGAGTTTTGGATGAGGAAGCTGAGGAGTCTGGGAACTCAGAGCCCCAGCCTGCATGCAGCCTTAGGGAGTGGTACAATCAGTATCGCAGGGCTGAGCATACACCTTGCTGAGTCCTCCAGCCCCACAGGCTATCTGAAGGTTCTGAGGGTCAGAGTGCTGGAATGAGGCACCACCCCACTGTTGGAACAGCAGGGAGGCGGACCACATCTCTGCAACTGTGACAGAGTTTATCCGGTGCACACTAGTTGGCATCTCTTCCTCAGAATTGCTGTTCGGTGCCACCTTTGGTGCTCTGGTCATGAGACATGACACTGCCTCCAATGATCAACAGTCCTCAGTCTTCTGTATTAGATTTAAGATACCATAGTACATTCATGAGGCTGAACCCATGACCCTATCCAGTACCTATTAAAAGCAGTGGATAGACTCCTGTGGTGAATGGCCTATCCAAGCAATTAAAAAAAAAAAAAAAAAAAAAAAAAAGCGTTTTATTAGCAGTTCTTTCTTCTTGGTTCAGACACCTCTCCCACATCATCAAAATTTCAAACCTCTGAGCACACAATTAGGCCATGGGTCCAGGTGCACACTAGTTTACTATTGTGCTATTTCCAAAATCATCACCTGAAGCCATGGCTGGGTGCTGTGGGATGTCATTCTGTATGCTGTGAATATGTGTTGCTCTGATTGGTTGATAAATAAAACGCTGATTGGCCAGATGCCAGGCAGGAAGTATAAGTGGGACAACCAGACAAGGAGAATTCTGGGAAGAGGGAAGGATGAGTCAGGAGTCACCAGACAGACACAGAGGAAGCAAGATGTCCAGGCAAAACTGAGAAAAGGTACCAAGCTGTGTGGTTAAACATGGGTAAGAATTATGGGTTAATTTAAGTGTAAGAGATAGTCTGTAACAAGCCTGAGCTAATGGTCAAGCAGTTATAATTAATATCGGCTTCTAGGTGATTATTATACAAGTGACTGTGGTACCACAGGCTGGGTGGGACATGAGAAAACTTCCAACTACTGTAGCACAAATCTTAAAGGTCTTGTTAATAAAAACAAACGTGGAGCCAGGTACTGGGGAGAATGCTGGAAGATTAGAGGAGCAGAACAAGCCACAGCTTCACCTTGCTAATTCCTCAGCTGATCCTATTTCCTCAGACTGGATGCCTCTCAGCTGATCTGTGCTGCTCAAAAGCCTAAAAGCCTAACCAGGCTCTAGTTCCTGGTCCTCACACCTTAAATACCTTCCTGCTTTCTGCCACCACTTCTTGGGATTAAAGGCATGTGTCACTATGCCTGGCTGTTTCCAGTGTGGCTTTGAACTCGCAGAGATCCAGATGGATCTCTGCCTCTGGAATGCTAGGATTAAAGGCATATGTGCCATTATTTTCTGGCCTCTATATCTACTGGCTGTTCTGTTCTCTGACCCCAGATAAGTTTATTAGGGTGCACAATACTTTGGGGAACACAATATCACCACAGACTATGGCTGGGCTACAAGAGAACAGCCTCAGGAAATGACAGAAGCTCCCTAATGTGGCTGCATGTGATTTTATAAATGCTGTTTTGCAGGAATGCCAATCGGGTCTTAGAGGAGAATGAGACTCCTGGATAGGAAGGTAGTTAAGAGTCATCTTAAGAACAAAAACATTAGACTAAAAATCACTCAGTAGATGAAGAGTTTGCTGCCTGTACTTGAGGACTGGAGTTCAGATCTCAGAATCCATGCAACATCAGAGCAGGCACAGCAGCCACCTGAAATCCCAGCACCATGGAGGCAAAGATGGGAGATTCCTGGGGCAAGCTGACTATCTACCCTAGTCATAAATTAAGGAGTTGGAGGTTCAGAAGGAGACCATGCTGCAGTAAATAAAGTAGAGTGCAATTAAGGAAGCTATACAGTATCAACTTCAGGCCAGCACATGTACTTACCCACATATAAACAGGTCCGTCTACCCACTTATGAACATGCCTGCTCAAATGAACCTACACAGTGGACACACACTTGTGATAAATATAAAGAATGGGGAAAAAATCCCTTGTCTGGCAAAATCTTCACCGCACACAGGGCACCACACCTATAATATTACTGGGAGCTCTGTTATCCACAGTGAACTTTGAGAAAGATTGGAGCCATCTGTCTGGGAGTTTCAGGGGTCATCTCCTGACTTCTGAAATCACATTCTGAAGTTTCCACACCCTCTGCCATTCAAGGATTTCAGCACCCTCCAACTGTGTCTGTTGGCCTCATTCCATCAAACATGTCACCATCCAAATGTGACAACCACACACTGGATGCTGTGGGGACTGCCAGCAAAATATTTCTACAGAGCTGTGGCTGGCTGCTTGGGATGTGAAGTGAACAGGCAGATGTTTTGCCTCCACATCTTTGTGGCACCCCACCTCTGAGTCAGTCTGGTGTCTGGTTGACACTTCCACCTTTAAATTCAGATTGCTCAGTTTTTTTTTTTCCCCAGTGCTGAGCTCTTTGCATTTCTTAGTGGCTTCACAAACATATCTGTCTCCTGAAAGCATTAAATCTAGTATTTTGGGATACATGGGGTATCAGTGAGAAGGCCCTAAGCACACTGACAGTGATGGAGGTACAATTCAGAATGAATGAAACATTCAGCCCCCAGCAGACTTCAACAGAGTTAAGGCAGAGGTTCCAACAGTCCCTTACCCTGCCATTGTTGCATGAATACTAATTGCTCTTATAAAAAATACACACACACACACACACACACACACACACACACACACACACAGAGCCAGATATTGGGGTAAATGCTGAAAGATCAGAGAGATAAAGGAACAACCCATAGCTACTTCTCACCTCTCCAACTCCACCAATCCTCTCACTGAATGCCCCCGAGTCCTCAGCCAAAAAGGGTCCAGCCAAAAAGGCTCCTCAGCCAAAAAGTATTTAGTTCCTATCTCCTCATGCCGTATGTACCTTTCTCCACCCAGCCATATCACTTTCTTCTTAGTACTGGAATTAATGGCCTGTGTGTTTCCCAAATACTGGTAGCAAAGGCATGAGATCTCAAGTACTGGGATTAAAGGTGTGTGATTCCCAAGTACTGGGATTAAAGGGGTGTCACCATTGCCTGACTCTGTTTTCTCTCCTAGACTGAATCAATCTCAGGTAGTCCAGAGTGGCTTTGAACTCATAGAGATCCAGATGGAGCTCTGCCTCCTGAGTGCTAGAATTAAAGGTCTGTGCCACCACTGCCTGGCGGCTCTAATCAATCTAGTGGCTTGTTCTGTTCTCTGATCTTAAGGCAAATGTTATTAGAGTACAACAAACTATCACCACATACCATGAGTCTGTCCCTAGAGTCACTGCCTGGGCTCTGGCAGCCAGTAAATCAGGCTCAGCCACCCATCACCAATAGACTAATTAAAGATACTAGGAAATAGTGGCAAAGGAAAGGCAAAAAAAAAAAAAAAGGAGATTCATTTAATGTGGCCACATTGGGAAGGGAACAAAGAAGTCTGGTGACACTCCTCATCCACCTTTAGGACCTAAGCATGATGTATTCATTTAACTAGAAAGCCAGAGGCATGCCCATCACCCTTTTTTGAGTTCCAATTCCTCCTATAAGGTAACCAGAAATGCGTGACATCTCTTCTAGGAAGACACGTTCTTTCCCTGGCTGGCACCAAAAAATGCCCAATGCTTTCCTTTTTCCCAGCATGAGATTCCTGGGTAAATTATCATTTCTTGAGGGTCCATTGTTTCAGTAGTCTGAGAATGAAAAGGAGAGGTGCAAGGTCATTTTAGAATATCTTTATTCCTGAAAGAATGATTCTAGCCCAGACAGAAAGTGTAGGGTAGTAGACAGAGTGCTCAACATCTATTCATGAAGTCATCTAGCTGGGTGACTTTCCTAGTTAGTTTTAACTATCAACTTCAGCCAAGAGTCATTTGAAAAGAGAGTCTGGATGGAGGATTGCCTAGATCAGACTGGCCCATGGGCATGTCTTTTAGGGATTGTCTTGATTGTTAATTGACATAGGAAGATATAGCCCACTGTGGGCAATACTATTGCCTAGGCAGGTGGTTCTGGGATGTATAAGACAGTGGCTAAGCATAAGCCTGTAAGTAATCCAGCAGGAAAGTGCTCCTCCATAGTTTCTCAGAGTTTCAGCTTCAGCTTTTGCCCCAACTTCCCTCAATGATGGACTGTGACCTGGAAGAGCAAGCTAAACACTTCTTCCCTTAAGCTGCTCTTTGTCATAGCAACAAAAGAAAAGTAGAGCAGTGACCTCTGAAATACCCAACATTAAATCTGTAATGACAGTTTGCTACTTTTGTTGCTGACCAATGCAGAGCTGCAGGGTTCCCTGGCAATAGCCATCTGGTCCTTTCCACTCAGACCTCCTTTCCTTTCTCCACCTATCCATTGCCTCTCCACACCACCCTCAGAATTCCTCCCACCAACATCTGGAGAAAAGGGCTCTTTCCCTGATCTGAAGAGACATGTACATTTCAGCTCACCATTTCTCATTTCTGTAAACCTGAAGATTCTAGATTAACACAGATTTCCCTAGAATTTCTGAAAGTAGGGGTCAAAGTCTGGAGTGTGTGAGATTTTCACACTCTGATGAAAGAGTGTGAACAGAAAGGAAATGCTGACTGAATGTTGAAACCCACTCAAAGAAAACACGATGGAATATACAGCAAGAAGCAGCTCACAAGGGATGTAAAGGAATAGTTTAAGTAAAGTAAGGCAGGTTGTCTTAGCTTCCTTCCCTGCTGCTGTGAGAAAACACACTGGCAAAAGTAACTTCAGGGTCGAAGCACTTCTTTTGACTATGAGTTCCAGAGGGATGTTGCCCATCATGACATGGAATACACACCCACAGGCAGAGAAGACCTGGCTGTGGGAAACTGGCTCACACGTTGCATCAGTGTGAAACCAGGCTGGTCACATCTGCGTTTAGGAAGCAGAGAGTCAACAAGGAATAGAGTAGAGCTGTATAGTTCCAAGGTCCCACCCTGTAGCTGAAAGCTTTCCTATGTCCCGCCTGGTCTGCAGCTGTTCAGATCCAAGTAAACACATAGGGGCTTATATTATTTTTAAACTATGGCCATGGCAGGCTTCCTGCTAGCTAGCTCTTATATCTTAAATTAACCCATCTCTATTAACCTGTGTTTTGCCACGTTTTCTGTGGCTTTACCTGTGTCCCATTACATGTTGCTATAGCTGGAGGTTTTCTGGTCCTGCCTGGCTCACAGTCAGGACAAATCTCTCTCACTTGCCAGTCCCACAGGCACTCAGACCCAACCAAGTAAACGCGTAGAGACTTATATTGCTTACCAACTGTATGGCCATGGCAAGCTTCTTGTTATCTACTTCTTCTATCTTAACCCATTTCTATTAATCTATACTTTGCCACTTAGATTGTGGCTTACTAGTACCTTACATCTTCTTTGTCATGGCAGTGGCTGGCAGTGTCTCTCTACCTCAGCCTTCCACTTCCCAGAATTCTCTTCTCTGCTTGTCCCACCTGTACTTCCTGCCTGGCTACTGGCCAATCAGTGTTTTATTTATTAACCAATCAGAGCAACACATTTGACATACAGAATATCCCACAGCATGTTGCTCCTTGGGTGGCTGGCTGGTGTCTCCCTCTGCCTTCTTCCTGTCTCTCTAGTTAGAATGTCCCACTTAACCTTATTCTGCCTTACCATTGGCCAAACAGCTTTATTTATCAACCAATCAGAGAAACACATATTCTTAACATACAGAACTGACATCCCCATAACCACCCTCAATGACCCACTTCTTTGAGTGAAGCTCTACTTCCTAAACATCCCAAGCACCACCACCTGGGGACCAAGACACAAGCCTATGAAGGTATTTAGCATTCCAACCACCTTGCAGCTTGGTGTTAGGAGGACTGTAGATCTTAGCTCTTTTAAACACAGAAAGAAAAACTGAATGGCATAAAATAAAAAAAAAATATATCACTCAAGAAATTAAGTAGAACAGAATCAAGGCTTCAATGAATGGTTGCCCCACAGGAGAGTCCCAAAGAAGTATTACAATGTGAATAATGATCATGGCCCATGCCCAGGTATGCAGCAGGCCTGGGGAGATCTTTCCAGATTCTAGGAAGAATGCATACAATGGTTGTTTCAAGTGTTGATACCTCTCATACTTAATGTCAGTTGTTCATGTGACACAAACCTAGAGTCTCCTAGGAAGAGGGTTATACCCACTGTAGGTGGGTGCTGCCACCACTAGGCAGGTGAGCCTAGGCTGTGTAAAGAAGGTAGCTGAGCAAGCCAGGCCAAGCAAGCCTGCGAACAGCACTCCTCCACTGGTTTCCTCTTCAAGCTCATGTCTTGAGTTCCTGTTTGAGCCTCCACAGATGGTGAATTGTAAAGGTAAGATGAAATAAACCCTTTCCTCTCAAATTGCTCTTGGTCATGGTGTTTAAATTATAGTGATAACAAAGCAAATTAGAACAGGACCAAACTCAGCTGGGATTTCATGCTGGTTCTCATGTGGTAAGGTTTCAGAATTCCAGATTTTTTTTTCTGCCTTAAAATAACACAGGCATGGGGGAAACTATATGATAATTTGGTCCTGAGTCTGATCACCCTATAACAAAGTGAGTGTACTGAGTCATGGCACACATGGAAATTCCAGATATTTGTGTGAAATTATACAGATTATCACATAGACATACAGATTGCTACCAAGGAATCATCAGCATTAAAATAGGAAAGCTGTAGCACTTAATGATGGTGATCCTTATAATAGGCATTAGCACATTTTATGGGAATAAACCATCAGCTGGCTGTGGTGGCAAAATTCCTATAATTGAAGCACTCAGGAGGCTGAGGCAGGAGGATCGTGAGTTAGAGACCAGATGGCTACAGAGCAAGATCCTATCTCCTAAAGTACAAAATTAATTAATTGAAAAATAAATAAATTTTCAACGTTGGTAAATGATATAAAATTTTCCACTCCTTGTTCTGTAAAGCAACACAGCCAAGGGTCTGGAAGACACTGTGGCCCTAAGTGATGATTCAGCTGTCAATAACATTGCAGCAAACCATGCTCAAAGCTCTCGCTGCATAACTACATAGATGTCAGTGTGTGTGGTTGGGATAAGTCTGTGTGTGATATTATTAACATTTATAGTTGAATACCTGTTATTCAGGGATAAGATTGCTCCAAATATTGTGGCCCAAGAATAAATAAACAGTTCTAGCCTAGACTCTCAGATCAGAGATGATTGTAGTCTAGTTGCAAATATTATCTATGTTTTCAGTCTATCTTATTGAACAAGCAACAGACAGACAAGACCCCTGCCACTGTGTGTGTGTGTGTGTGTGTGTGTGTGTGTGTGTGTGTGTGTGTATGAAAAATCAGTATTGGACAATCTATAAACATATTATATAGATATATATATTAGGTAAGTTTCTCTAGAGAAACAGAACCAATATAACCAATATTATTTATATATTATATATTATAATACTTATACTTACTCACATGTATCTATATGTATATACATACATATATATTATTAACACACATGCATATATCTATACACATATGTATGTATGTGTGTATATATGTGTGTATTACAAAGAAGGTTCATAGATTACCTTAGAGAGTGGTGGCTTTCTTTGGTAGCTGCATTCTGGATAGGGCAAGACCCAGTAGCTGCTCATTCCACAAAGTTGGCTGATTCAGCATCCTCAACCAGCTCCAAAGGCCTGGAGGCCCCTCAAGAGTTGCTGGTATAGAATCTGAGTTACAAAGTTTAAGGAACTACTGACTGATACTGGTGAAGGATAGCAGCATCAGAGATGAATGTACTGAGGCAGGATTGTAGGCAGGATGGTGGCAGAGCCTTATGTTGAGGCTTCTTTATATTAGGACCACCGTTGGAAGGTGGATGTAGGATGAAGCTCTACTCTTTAGTTCATGTCCTCTGTAAATGTCCTCCCAGACACAGGTAGAGATGTGATTCTCAACCCTGTCAGGTTGACAATTAAGAATAGTCCTCCCAGGATGATGTGGTTCCAATGACACAGAAATGACAGAGTTGGTGAAAAGTTAAGAAACATGATTCGCAGAATTATAAGAATGTACTAGTCAAAACAAGATCAAATAATCCCTAAACAATCATCTTAGGTAACAGGTGCACTCCGTTTCATTTACAAATTTGCTGTGACCCACCCCAACATACCTATTCTCAAAGTAACTTCCATATTCACCTTTCTTGTCCATTGTCATTCCATTCATCTTTATAACATGCTATAAACCCAAGAACTGAAAATACATGAGCATACATCTGCCACCCAGCACAGATATAGATTTAAAATTCTAATACTGTAAATGGCATTTCACAAATTAATTCAAAAAGTCTGGAACTGTTTTCAATCAAGAGAAAATATACCTCTAACACTGAGAAAGCTTTGCTAAATTACCAATCAGAAAATAGATCCATGCTAATTTAAGATTAATATTCAAATGAGAATAATCAGCTCCCGGCTAAATTCTGTGTCAATCTGGATTAATCATCCTTCACATCATGTTTTGAAAAGTTCTTTCATTTGACGTGTGTAGAGATTATGTACTCTGTCATGTCCATAATGACTGGTTTTATTGAACCTGACAGGTATAATCAGCTAATTTGATTTTAAGTTTTAAGAAGAAAACCAGTGTAAAGAATGTACAGCCCAAATGTGATCAATCGTAAAGCTGAGTAATTGGTTCATAAAGCCCTCAAAACTTGTTTCAGTTGGCTTCTGGCTTCTCATTATGGATTATCTAATTTTGAATTTTTTGGAAATCATGATATTTTAGATCAAACAACTGAAATGAAATAAAGAGAAATTAATCCTTGCAATATGCTTAGCTCAGTTTGTTTATTTAGTATCTACTATGTTGATGCTCGGTACTAGGAAACTTTTTTTTTAAAGTAGCCCTTTTATCAGGAAGCATAGAAGCTTATGGTGAGAGCCACAGAGTAAATACACACATATGTCACATGTTGGGTGTTCTGAGGGATGGAGAGCATCCAAACAGAATAAAGGAGGTAATCAAGAGTGTTTCATCTTGGAATTTTTCATAAGGCAAGTTATGAACATTGAGGTAGCAGAAGAAGGCTGAAACTCAGGGAGGCATTTCTTGAGGCACTGGAAAAGAAAAACCTAGCCTGATACATGTTAGCAGAGCTGGAAACAGGATGAAAATGTGGGATGGGTTGGAAGACATGGTTGGACAGCAGTTATCAAATGCTTGAGGCAATTTCTGTGAGCTACAAGACACTCAAATGAGCATAGAAGGCTGTGGTGTATTTTCCCTAGAGGAGGAGACAGTAGTGTGAGCTGAACCCAGGCAAGCTAATTTAAAAAAAAAATCAGGACAGGAAGTAATTATTTTGAAGGAAAGTTTTGCTGCCACGGGGGGTGACATAAGATCAGGACTTGTATTTTTAAAGATAAATATTTCCAGGGTTTGCTAGTGAGTTGGGTGGGGGCATTTTGAGAACAGAATGGGTAACCCCATCTTTCAAGTCATAAAAGTCACCTGAAGACTTGCAATGCAGAGTAGAGGTAGCCTTGGGTGGGAGATGGGGTTCCAAATCCCTTGAGCACATTTCTAGCTCATAAGCTGAGGAGTCAAGAGATGGCACCTTAAACCCCATTGCAATCAGGCACGAGCTCAGGATGGCAGATATAATTGTGTGTGTATTCACGATAACCTATAGTATTAGGAACCTTTGGACCAGACAGACAAACACAGTGTTCCTTTAACTTCTGCATGTGTTTCTGTGTAAGATCAGCTAGGTGTGTCAACTGTAAAACATGCATGCAGACGGCTAGAGCTTCACAGGTCAGCTTTCAGTTCTCCCAGTATGTTGTTGTGTAAAGAACACGGAGTTGGTCCTAAGAGGAATGAATGCTAAAATCAAAAACCAATCACCAAATACAGCTATGTCCCCAGTTATTTGCACCACCAGATTTCCTCACACTTTTACTCAGTGCATGACCAGTTTTCAGATGAAATTGCTCATTTGGTCGCCGCTGTGTTCATTCATATCTTATGAGTGCCTATAGTTACCCAACACTGTATGGTGATATATTTTGTCCCCCAATATATTGTGCACCCTAATAAACTTATCTGGAGTCAGAGAACAGAACAGCCATAATATTAAACATAGAAGTTAGGCAGTGGCACATACGCCTTTAATCCTAGCATTCCAGAGGCAGAGATCCGTCCGGATCTCTGTGAATTCAAAGCCACACTGGAAACAGCCAGGCATGGTGACACGTGCCTTTAATACCAGGAAGTGATGGCAGGGAACAAAAAGGTATATAAGGCATGAGGACCAGGATCTAGAGTTGGTTATGCTTTTAGGCTTTTGAACAGCACAGTTCAGCTGAGATTCATTCTGGATGAGGACTCAGAGGCTTCCAGTCTGAGGAAACAGGATCAGCTGAGGAATTGGTGAGGCGAGGTAGCTGTGGCTTGTTCTGCTTCTCTGATCTTCCAGTATTCACCACAATAATTGACCTTGGGTTTGTTTTTATTAATAAGACCTTCTAATAATTCATGCTACAACACTCCTTCCTGCTACCACCATGGGCTTCCCATGTCACCAAAATGGTATGTCATACTCTTCACCTATTGGCCCTTTCTGTGGAGAAATGTGACTCATGCAGACTCTCTGTGAGCAAAGGTGGAGGTGAAACACCTGTGTACCTAGGTATTCTTCACTGCTGGGAAACACTGGAACAGAAATAGTGGATGTAGCTGCACCCCTACTATGGATTAGCTAGCCATGAGATCACCATCTCCACACTTTCTCACTCTCTTCATGTAAGAAGTGGAATAATTGCACTGGTTCTTCTGTCCTGGAGGTCTCAGGTTGTTCTGACTAAGAAGCACTAGTGAGTCTCTTTGTAAATAAGTTAGAGTTGAAAATCTTTAACACATTCAAATTCAATCCAAAATCTTCCCCATCTTCCCCTTTGCACTAATTATGTCTCATGTTCTCACTGGCTCCCCTCGAATCAGTTTCCTTCATCAAAGAATTCATCACCCCACTCCAGAGGATTCAACTCTAAGGAAAAGTTTGGGGTGGGGGTGAGAAAGGGAGAATCCAAAATAAATGTACAATGAGTAATAATTACAGGAAAAGTAGACACATATATATTTCAAAACCTGTACTTGCAAAATTTCATTTTGGAAAGAAAAGCCTATCAAAGCATATCATTTTAATTATACTTCTATTACCAGGGGACTATGAAAGTGTATATTAAATTAATGAAATGGATTGCCTTGGTTCCACAGTGGTTATTAGCAGGAAGCGTTCCCAGTTTTCATATTATGTACATCACTAACTTTAATTGCATTAGGCTGAGCTGGGAGAGCTATTTTTAGGAAATATTTCATCCACAAAACAATTTCTGTTGGCTGTCTGCCTACTACAGCTCCAGGATGGAGCTCTCTCATAAATGCTAACTTATTATTTCTGTCAGCCATGCTGAAGCATGTATGACCTTATTAAAACTACCCCAAGCAGCTCTTCTCTGAAGACCATTGGCTCAGCTTCCCAGGAGGGCACAGAGAAGTGAGAGAGGAAGGCTGGCCAGCAAGCATGCACTTGTAACTCAGTGGCAGCACACAGGACAGTCGTGTATAGGGCCCCTGCAATGGGGAATGTAATGACTGCATTGTCCAGAATAGGAAGATCTGACAAGATCAGATTTGTAAGCAAGAGGTAAATGAGTTCTCAGTTCTGCATGTCTGGCTGTTCCCTGAAGTGCATAAATCTAGACTCAAGTTTCAGCTGGCCCCTGGGATGGAAATCACCCAGGCTTATATATTAATGCTGCAACATTACTAAGGCAACACCCCACCTGAATCTAAGGATTATAAAATTGGAAGATTATATATCTCAGGTTTCCCCATGACAGAAAAGTGCATTGTGGATAGCTGATACAGCCTTTAAGAAGCGGGAGCCTGGTAGTGTATTGACACATAAGATACCCACAGTGCCTTTCTGATGCCTTGTTTGGTAAAAACAAAAAGATGTATACTCATAGACATGTGAGGTACTGTGTTCTAGCTCGAGTTGCTAACACACTCATAAAATCAGTAGTGAACACATTCAACGTTCGCTACAGATTAGCACAGGATGGCATGGCTGCCACAGAACAGTAGCATAGTGTCATTTGGCAGTGAGGGCCAATGGTCTTACCTTCAGGGAGTCTCCTTAGTCATCATGGGAAACGGAAGCAGCAGAGGGCCATCTAGTTGTAGCCTTAACTCTGGCTACACCCTTCCAGCTCACATGGGCAGAACTGTGGAGCGATGGGTTAGTTGGAACCAGTGAGTGTGGAATTAAATTCTCAAAGTGGTAATTAAGTTCAATGGAAACACCATGAACACTTCTGTTAAGAATGAATGTGAAAAACGCCACCTAAAAGAGACACCTTTCAATATAAGAGAAGGTCAGGGCTGAAACCAAGGGGAAGGGCTGGTGGGATGGCCTGGAGGATGAAGACACTTGCTGCCAAGCCTGAGGATCTGAGTCAGATGCTCAAAATTCATAGGGTAGAAGGATAGAATTGGGTCCTACAAGATGTCCTATCATCTCTGTATGCATGCTATGGTATGTGTGTGTGAGTTCACACACACACACACACACACACACACACACACACACTCACTAAATGAATATAATAAAAATTAAAAACAAGGAATTATGAAAAGCACAAACTTATAAAATGCATTATGTGCTCCCTAGTTAAGCCCAAGTACACTCTATAGTAAACTGCATTGCAGAGCATTTAGAGGGTCTTCCAAGATGATAACTTAGAGCAGGGGGTGTGTGTGTGGCAATACAGAATGTGCATTTACTAACACGGTCCCACAACACAGGAGTGATGATAAAGTACCAGTGAGACAACAGACCCACCGTCCAGCATGAGAAATTTATTAAGACTTCCTCAGTGTGAGATGATGCACTTCTGCCACTTGCCATGACACAGGAGACACTCAGAAACCTCACATGTGGTGTGTGTGTGTGTGTGTGTGTGTGTGTGTGTGTGTGTGTGTGTGTAAACAGTAAGTGACCCCTTTAAGTAAAGCCTAAGACAATCTGTGCTGGTTGGAGTCTAGACTGGGGTTACTCCTGAGGGAGGAGGACAGGGTTGACTGGAAGGCAGCTGGACATATCAATGACTCTCTTAACTTTAAATTCATGGACCTGAAATCTATCAAACTGTACTCTAACCCTCGCTCCACAGTTCTGCCCATTTATGAGTGTTACGGGTATGGAAAATTATTTCACCTATCTCCAAAGTTCCTCCATAGACACTGAATATATTTGGAGAGGTAGCTACTGGTTCCATTGCCCTGAACCGGCAGCTTTCACTTCAGTGGGTCCAAAGATCCATCTCTGATTGACAGCTGTGATCAAACTTCCCTCACCACCAACACTGATCCCTGTCAGTCTCAGGGCAAACCAAAGAACTCCCCATTTAGAATCTGAATTTGTGTTCTCTCCCAAGAAGGTGCTTCCTCAATCACCTTGCTTTCCTTCTCTCTCAGGCAACTAATGTTGCACCATCAGAGAGCCTTCCCCAAGTCTGAGAATCCAAAGTCAAAACACAATGTTTTACTCCCGTGTCTGCTTTAATGTTCTTTACAGAGTGGACCCCTCTCCAGAGGCATCTTTGTGTTTGGGTATTTTATTGTGCTTCCTCTAAGGCAGCTTTGTGGTAAGGCTTATTTGGTGTTATATTCTCAGAACCCACAAGGCTTTAAGAGATACTCAGTACTTAATGAGGAAGAGGGCAGATATCTCACCTTTCCTGGCTGGCAGTTAATAATCCACATCTAAATTAATATTGTATGCATAGTGCTTAGACACTAAGGTTATTGCTAGAACTAAAATTGTATATATTGGACCTTGGCTGTTTCATATGAAGGGGCTGAAAGGTATGCACGCTGGAACCACGGCATCTCCTTTGTCCTTACTTTCTACTATTGGGCAAGCTACCATTTTTATGGTTTTAGTTTTAAAACTTAAAACAATTTAGGAAGTTAAAAACATAGCAGGTGTGTAAAATTAAAACACAAATATAATAATAATAATAAAAAGAAAAAAACATAGCAGGTGTGTCCCAAGTTAGATTATTTTGCATAATTCCTCGGTCTAAAGACAAAAGAAGGTCATTGTACCATCCCTGCAGCTACCTTCTCCAAGGGAGCGTTTATTTCTTGTTTATACCAAAATCCTGGGTAAGCTTGGTCAGTGTTAGTTGGTTTTATTTGAAATATCCCCCTAGGTTCATGTTTGGGGCCCTGAGTCCTTAGCTGGCGGCTAGTGGTAGTGGGTAGTTATTGCTGTTCAGGTGTAGGAGGTGAGGTCTGGAAGGTGGGTGTAGGCACTGGAGTTGACCTTTGAAGGTTCCCTCTGCTTCTGGTACCAGCTGCCTGGTTCGTGGTTCAGCAGTGGGTGAAAGTCTTTGCCACAGCTTCCCTGCTAGGAAGGGCAGGAACTGTGAATCAGAGTAAATCCTTTCTTTCTGAAGTCATCCCTGACGGGTATTTTATCACAGTAACGAGAAAAATAACTGATGCAGGCAGCTTGCTTTGTTTACAGAAATATCAATATTTATTCAAAACCATCTGACAAATCTAATAAAGATTCATTTTTTTAGGTGATTTCCCCTCCCCTTTCCAATGACTTTTGCTGTATGAGATGGTATTTGGCCAAAAAAGAGGAAAATAGTACTACTTGAAATTAGCACTTATTATATATCAATCAAACATTGAGCTATATTTAAGCATGAGTCATTCACTCTTGGATCAATTAGAGATAAAATGTTTTAAATGGAAGCATTATCATCTCTCACCAGACATCCTCATAGGCGTTCCTGACCAGAGCCATGATCTATAATCCACAGAAGGGACAAGGCCAACTGGAGATCCCAGAGCTGACTTGAGAACAAAGTCCATGGTATGGACTGTGGAGACCCACGGGTGTGATGGAGGGTGAGAGCCTACAGAGTTGGGGTTCTAATGACCCTCAGGGTAATCTCTGCATTCCTAGAGTTCCACCACAGCACCTGACAAAGGAATTGCTTTGCAAATCAATTTGTGCAAACCCAGAGAACCTTGTTATGGAAACTCAGCAGTGCACTCTGTAGTGCACGTGTGGGTGCTGGATTGCACATGAGCACTGCATACATGCACAGCTCATGTGTGGTCAGAGGGTAAGCCCAGGTGTCAGTCTTCAGGAACTTCAATATATTTCTGCTTTTGCTGGAAAGGATTCTCCAATTAGCATGGAACTTTTGTCAGAGAGTCCAGTCTCTCTGTACAACAGCTTCCAGGAATTCCCATCTCTCTGCCTCCTGCCCCTCAGTGCTGAGGTTCCTGGTGTCTGTCCATGCCCCTGACATTGCACATAGGTTGCAGAGATTTGAACTCCAGTCCTCCTACTAACTGGGTGAGTGCTTTATCAACCCAGCCACAGAAACACTTCTTTATTTGAACCCACTCCTCCCCACAAACATGCACCACACTCACTGACCAGGCTCCCTCTTCTGACCACAGAGACACTAAGATGAGCACCGATCTCCCGGGCAGAGAACAGGCTTGACTACACCCACTTTCCTTTGGAGAACTGTGAGACTTTGACAGCAAGTCGCTTAACTCCGTCCAGCAGCAGCTGTGTGGGTTTTGCATAATTAATTATTTAGACCAAGGCAGACACAGTAATTAACATCCAGATGAATATGATACTCTGATCAGAAACGCTTTGCATTTCAGCCATCCCTCAAGCAAGTAACTGTCAAAACCGGACTGCTTGACAGAGAGGGGCCTGCCAAGCCCCTCACAGACATCTGCTCTGCAACAAAAAGAACAGATTCCCTGAGCAGAGTGTACACACTGACTGATTTTAGTAGGCAGGGAATCGCTCTGGTTGCCTTCTCACAAATGCTGGTCGATTCTGTCTGCTTCCAAGCACATCTCCCAGCATCTCCCAGAAGGACTGAATTTTAAATGGGGGAGAAAAAAATCTATGTTGTCCTGAATGCCAGCCCTGCAAGTGCAGTCAGATGCAAGACTCTTGCTCAGTTGCTCTTCAGATGTGTGAAGGGACATGTCAGGAAACCACTTCCATCTTACCACTGCTAGAGGGCCAATAGCATGTGAGAATTACCCTTAACAACCAAGTGGCTGCTTGACACCACATTTTCCTGCCATTTGTATATGGACGTGGAAACTCCTGAACCTTAGGGGAAAGCGGAGGATTTTCTAGAAGTGGTGGAGAACCAGCCCCTGCCCCACACCAGCAGCTTCATCATGCTCTGTCTGCATCTTACTGCAAGCAGATGGGGGATGGTGGGGATGGGGCATCAAGGGAGGCAGGGCTGCTCCCTAGACACAGTGAGATGGAATCTTCCACCATTTTTCAATTCAAAGCAGAGTGACCATTGCCAAGAAATGTAATTACTGCTCTGGGCCTGTGATTGTGACCAAGGTGGGTTAGATTATTTATAATCCAATTAATTATTTTGATGTCAGTCGGCAAATATGGATGGAGAACCAAAGGGTACAAATATCTATGGGTCCTGACAGTGCCTCTCAGGACTGCTTTCCCTGAAGTTCACCTCTCCACCTTTGTAAACACCAGTTTCTTCATCCACAAAAAAAAAGAAGAAAGAAAGAAAGAAAGAAAGAAAGAAAGAAAGAAAGAAAGAAAGAAAGAAAGAAAGAGAAGGGAAGAAAAAACAAGAACAGTTAAGTTTGTCTAGATTATGAGTAATATCTCTGAAACCTTTTAAAAATCATGAAATGTCTGTTATATTAACAACGAAGAGAGCAGCCAGGCTGTCTTAAGGGCAGATTTTGTTTTGTGGGTGTACTGAGACTTTTATTCTCTGGTTTCTGAGCCCCTTTTAGTTCTTAGAACTAGCCAATAAAATAATACATTATGTTCAATTGAATTGGAATTTTGTATAAATCTTAGCATATATTATATGTGAATTATATATAAATGTAAGATTCCTCCAAGTATTTAGAAATGTTTGTATATAATTTATTCCTTACTTCTCTGGAATTCAGCATGGCTTGTCTGTATTCTACCTTGTTGTCATTTATTTTGGAGGTCTTGGATAAAATGCCATCTGACAGTGTATGGGAGGGGTATGCGATCCCTGGGTAAAATGATGTCATGTCCTTACATAGCACATATTTAGAAATGATGGGCCTTTCGGTTCACTTGTTTCACACAAGACGCCCCACTCTACCTATGTGGTTCTACATGATTTGTGCAAGGGTACTGGCTGTTATGATGACATTACAATGGGAGAGGGTAAGGACTGGATAGGGTACCAGAGAGATATTTCATGACATCAAAACCAGACACACATTTGTTTTGAATTATGCTATTTAAGCTGTACTAATTAGTACTATTGCTAATGGAGAAATATATCTAGGATATTGTACATGTGAAACCCCAGCTTTTCTTAAATACTCACTAGTAGAGTTACCCCCTTATGATTTCTCCTATCTGAAGATCAATTAAGACCAAAGAAGTTGAAAACTAATACAAACAGGAGAACCAATAATTCAAACTTTATCATATCAAGACTCTATTAACAGCTGAGGAAACTCAGCTTTCCTTTAAGAAGATATATGGATTACAGAAAGAGGAGATTGTATTTCAAGGAACGTTTGTGGAATATCTGTAAATGCATATCTCAAAGGTAGCAAAAAAATTATTCATCTGTCTACATAGACAGACATACCTTATGACCCTGTTAGCATTGATAGTGAATTAGGAGAGAGATGAAATGAGACATACACTGTACGGTAAGGAGACTGTCACAAAGAATTTTGCTAAATAAGATCTGAGGGGGTGGGACTTTCTAGTGGGAAGATGATGATTGATTACTTGGGTTCAGTGTTTGAAGACCTTGTGTGCAGGATGGTCATGAGTCATTCCAGAGAAAGAAACAACATAAACTACTCATGAGGAACAGGCAAGACATCCCAGCATCAATCACTGGGAGTGGTAGTATAACTGTGTGTCACACTTGGGATGGGAGGTAGGGACAGGTTGATGAAATGGCTTTGGGGGAGATGACATGTAGAATCTGTTCTTGTTAGTCCTAGACAGTAGAAAAACAGGCCTCTCAGCCCCACTTCTGATGACCCTGTGGGGATAGAAGGTAAAGAATGTAAACTCTCCAGCTGGCTCAACCTTGATTATGGGAGTCTGTGGGAGTCCAGCTCTGACCTGCTCCCACCTTATGAAGGGTTCTTGGCTGGAAGAGAGAGGAATGAGGAAATATTAGGTAGAAAGATGGAAAGAGATGATAAGTAAGACAGAGACACAGGGTAGCTTTGGGAGGGTCTGAGTCAATACCCAACAGCCCAGAGGCTTATTCAAAAGGGCTTTTTATAATATGCCAAGGGGAAAGGCAAAAGACCTCCCCCTTGCAAATTCAAAGCACACTGTACAGCCAAGTGTAGACCCTTCCAAACACCTGATAAACACGCCTGTGGCAAAATCATCTCCTTATGTAGCCTTGCTGGGTAAAGCAAGTTCAGATTCTCTGACCTTGAGTAAAGTCTCACTACATAGCCTCTGTGGGCCTCCACATATGATAAACACACACCAATTATGTTCTCTTTGTGGTCATCCATTTTCTTCTTCTCTAATATAAAGCCATGGGTGAAGGCTTTCTCGGTTCTTTGACCTTCAAGAGCCCCAAACTCCTCATTCAGGTGTGGAATCCCCACTTGGAATTACCATCCTATTTTTGAGTATAGATCAAACTCATAACCTCTGGAAGAGAAATAAAAACCCCTGGAAGAAAATACGCCTGTGCAAACAGGCAATGGTTAGCCAATCATGAGGCCCAAGAAAGGGGAGCTATGGGAGAAATAACTGCAATGCTCTAGCAAGCCTCCTGCTGGGAAACTGTGGAGAAGGTGTGACATTTGATAGATTGTTTTGCCCATGAGCTTGTGTGATCTCTTCCACATACCATATACAGAGCCCATCCAATCTCTTTAGCCTTTGTCTGCTTTCCCCTTCTGACATAAGCTTTTGTTTTTGCTTTTTTATGCTGTGGGATATCTTTCTGTATGCTGTGAATATGTGTTGCTCTGATTGGTTGATAAATAAAGCCACCTTGGCCTATGGCAACACAGCTTAGAGGCAGGTGGGAAATCCAAGCAGATAGATAGGGGAAAAAAGGAGAGGCAGAGGGATGCCAGCCTACTGCCCAAGAAACAACATTCCGGCAGACCAGTAAGCCATGGAACACATGGCAAAACACAGATTAATAGAAATGGGTTAATTTAAGTTATAAGAGCTAGTTAGCAAGAAGCCACATACTGGCTGTGTGACATGGTGACCACAGCTATTCTTTGCTGTGACTCCTGCAACATGGAAGCAGGTAAGCTCTCATACCTCACTCACAGGCTGACAACAGAATTTACAAAGCCAACCCTTGGCTATTCTTCGCCTCCATTCTTCACATCAAAGACCTTTTGCTCACCTTGTTCTGGCCTGGGGTTAAGTCTGCATCAAGGTCACAAAGACCCAGGCAGACAAAGTTGAAGAATAAACTGAATATATAAACTTAGCTCCTTTGCCCTCCCAGGCTCTCTGCTCCTATGCATTCTACAGTCCTATGGATATATCTCTTTTATATGGAATTTCCAAAGTTTTGGTCCTGCAGGTACCCATACACCACAAAGTCACTGCTATTTTTCTTCTAAACTCAAACCCTGACTCAGAGGAACCAAAGAGCAAACACCAGAGGGTTCCTGCTAACTCAGAAGCACTGTCCCTGCCTGGTGCCCATCACCATAATGGTATCACTTCCCTCGACTGGTCTTCTTTTATCAGTTGATTCCCAACCCCATCCCCAGTTGGGACTAGAGAAACACTTTAGTCATGCGGGACACTAAAATATAAAGAGGCAGGTTGTGGCCACTAAAAACAATGTTCAGTTGTGTTCTTCTTCATTGGTATGTCAGTTTTACAAAGTTCTTCAAGAATCCCCCTATGAGGCAGAGCCAGGCGGATCTCTGTGAGTTTGAGGCCAGCCTGGGCTACCAAGTGAGTTCCAGGAAAGGCCCAAAGCTACACAGAGAAACCCTGTCTTGAGAAACCAAAAAAATAAAATAAAAATAAAAATAAAAATAAAAAAAGTAAAAGAATCCCCTGATGAAGCAGACAGCCATGAGGCACACATGGCGTATGGCAACTAAAGAGATAACTGGGCGGGAATGAAAGAGTTAGGGATTTCTGAGCCCCGTCTGGCGTCTTTACAAAGCACTGCTTTCCATACTAATTTAGGAGTATAATCTAGTGAGCACACTTCTGAGACTAAAACCTGTGATTTGAGAGACATGTGACTAATCCTCTCACATGCAAATAAACACATGTGCAGGGGATAGAACTGTGTCTCGCAGCCCCAGCAGCTTGTCTGTGGGTTGCCTGGATGCTCTCTCTTATGGGAAAGCCTTCTGTGCTCTCTTAGATTCATTGGAGCAAAATCACAGGTCAAGTGCTCAGCTCTGACCTCTGATGCAGGAACCCTGTGGGTCTTCACTGTGAATTGGTTAGGCAGATTTTACCATTGCCATCCAGTGGATAAAGAACAAACAGGTGATTCCTGGTAACTGTAATGTGTTTATCAGGTTGGACAAGAAGATCATTTGGGAAAGCAGAAACTCAGAAGTTCAACAATATTTCAGTTCTGTTTCGACTGAGTGTCCTCGGCTGTCAGTAACTCACATACCTGCTAGAGCTAAATATCTGTATTCCATGGAGTCTTTTATTATTGGGGGTCCTGGGGCATGGCTTCCTCCTTTCCCAGTTCTTATGGCACACTGATAGTACCCATATATCTCTTTTCATGAAGTTTGGCAGATTTCAAAATGCACTGTGTGTAAGTCAATCTGGAATGTAGCATAATGGAAGTGATGTGGAGTGAGCTATAGCTACCTTATTATCTAAATCTGAACCAGAACGTGGTGCTGTCTCCCAATCTTATAAAAGACAAAGGCTTTGTTGTTGTCAAAGGAGCCGGAGAATTAGAGACACTAAGAGAGAGAGCCTAATCCCTGCTAATCACAGGTGGGATTAAGGAAGAATTGTATAAGTATTGATCACTAATGACTTCCAACAGGCAAATAGTGCGATGCGATGCAAATGTTTTTAGGAGTGGCACTCCACTTAATTCTCTAGCAGGTAGGAGGAGAGATTGACACTGTTGAACAGCTTGTTCAGCATCCAATCATTAGTAATCTGCTCCAGGGCTGATACCTTACAGCAACTCTACATCTATTCGCTTAGAGGCTAAGTGCTCTCAGGTCTACTGGCCAGCCCTGATGGAAGGTATTACATAAAGCAGGTGTTTCATCCTTGTTTATGTGCAAGCATTTTCTAAGGACCTACTGTGTGCCAAATACCATCCAGTGTTTGGTTATTCATCCAGGGACATGGTTATTCTTCTATGCAGGCAGAAACTGGGTCCCCACGACCCTGAATATGAGAAGATAAACCCCATGTATGTTTGCCAACTCTTGAATCATGAGCTATTGCCCATGGGGGTTCTTGAGTAGAATATTGATTACAAAAACATATATTATATTAAAATATATAGTACATATTGAATATGTTTATTTTATTTAGTTTTGGTATGTATAAGGTACACACTCCCATCATGTGTCCTCCTCTGAAAATGGATCTCTCACTGAGCCTGGAGATTCTCTTTTCAACTAAAATAGCTGGTCAGCAAACCACACAACTTTTCCTGTCTCAACCCTCCTCAGTGCTAGCCTTACAGGTGTGTATGACCATGCTTGGCTTTTTACTTGGGTACTGGGGATCAGAACTTGGGCACTCATGTTTGCATAGCAAGAAATTTATCCATTAAGTCATCTTCCCAACCCCATGTTTAATATTTTTATAGAATGTGTTGGACCATATTTTTAAGTATCTATCATCTCGAAATCAAAAATTTTGAGAGTTAGCAAAGATGCAAAGAATTGCTAGGCACTAAAGAGTGTCGCAGTTTGTTCAACTAAAATATACTTGGAGTCTAACCTGGGCCTGAGCATGTAACTTCTGTGGATGGTTTAACAGAGTTTATACAGAATACAGTACTGGCCCATGACCTGAGCACGTACTTTCTGTGTATAGGTTAACAGAATGATCTGTACAGAATGCAATACTGGCCCATGACCTCTAAGACAGATTCTCTCCCAAATGATCTGTTTGGTGCTAGAAACATATAGATTCAAAGTCATTGATCTAAGGAACTTTCAAAACATACACTGTTTCATTGTTTGTAACAAGGTCCTATAGGCAGCCTATGCCAGCCTCAAACTTGGGATCCTCCTGCCTCAGTCCTCAGAGTGCTGGTGTTGCAGGCATCATAACCAGCCTAAGAAATTACACTTTAATAATTACTCGTTTTCATGTTCCTAGTAATCTAAAGCATAAGAAGCATGACTGGGTAGCTTCAGAGATCACCTTACATCCAAGCCCCTCTGCCAATACTGGGAACTAACACCTGTGAAGTTTTGAAGTATGGACACTCATTTAACACCCAGAATAATCCTGCAAAATACAGACTGTGGTTATCAAACGCAAATTAGAAAGATAAAATCTAAAGCTCACTTGGGACATCCTGAAGTTCTGACCCTGTCAGTTGGGCTCTGTAGTCCACACTCTTGAATAAGGAGCTGAGGTAACTTGGAAAGAGAAAACACGGGAAGAAGTGATGTCATATGACATCCAGGTGTCAGCAGCCAACATGAAGGCTGTATTGCATAGGTACTGACAGTGAATTTGCATATGAGCATCAAGGGATATACTTTACAGAGCTGATGTAAAAAGAGATTTTGGCTGTCTCCTACTTTCACTTCTATGAACCCATATAGTTTAGTGCCAATTTGTATTCATGTTATAGACTAACAAATCTGTAGTACACTACCTGAGTGCAGCCAAGTGTACCTAACCTTCAGGGTGAGTGACATCACCACTCATGCTGAAGTTCTGGCAGAGCTGGCAAATGGCAAAGCATCTTGTCTAGAGAATCACACCAGCCACTGTCCTCACCATTGTCATCATCAGCAATGAGCAAGAGCACATTGTCTGGAAAGAGGAAGTCAGAGACATCAAGGATTACTGAATAAGTCTGCTAAGATTATTTACTGATTTGGAAAGTGTGTATTGGATCTCTCACCATCAGGATCCAAGCAGAAAAGAGAGAACTGCTCTGGGCTTCTCACAGTGAAAATGGCCTAGCTTGGGGAGGAAGGAGCCATTAGTCTGCAGTGGCTTCTGTGACAATGTTTGATAAGTCAGGTGGCTCAAGTCAGTACAAACATTCCTTGGAAGTTCTGAAGAAGGAAGACAGAAGCAAATCATCCAAGGAGATAGGTTCTTCCCAGGTCCTCCACAGCAGTCTCTCCCTACTGTGTGGGACTTCTGGTGGTGGCTGCCAGTCTCCTGCATGCCTGTGACTGTATCGCTCTGACCTCTGTCCTGATGTCACAGAGTTCGTTCCTGGATGTTGGTCTGTTCCTGTGCTTCTTCCATGGAGTCCAATCAATCAGACCCAGACATATTGCTCCCTGACATCTGAAAGGGCCCAATTTCCTTGTAAGTTACATTCACAGATATCAGGGATAGGACTTCACTGAGCCTTGTCAGGGAGCATCATTGAACTGAAGCAATAGTTCACAATGTAGGGACCCATACTGTTTCAGAACACCCCAAGACCAAGTTCTCAGCACAAAGGAGATGTATTTGCCCCAGAGTGCCTAAGGGTGGGGATAAGAGACAAAGACAGGAGATAGAGGCTAAGGGAGAAGGGGAAAGGAACAAGGGAAAGGGGGAAGGGGTATGTGTCCTGGGGAGGGTAGTGGGACAAAGGACTACCTGGATACAGAGGAGACAGATGTGGCCCATAGGAAAATGGCAGTTTATAAAGGGGAAGGGGGAAACCCTGTGTTAGGATGATTTGGTTAATTTTAATTGGGCGTGTTAACTAAGTGAACCAAAGGGGGCTTTTGATTGCTGAACTTCAATACTTTGATAGCTGGACCATGGTAGTTAGCCTCAGGAGGAGGAAGTGGTCAAATAAAGAAATCCAATGGGTTTGAGCAAGGCAGAGGAAAGAAGGGCAAGGCCTGCCACAGCTATGTTTGCCATGCTCAGGCTGGCTAGAGTCCCTTCATACAAAGTCGTTGAAAGAACTGAGGAACCCAGATAAGGGAAATAGCTTCTACCAATCTAGAGATGTTGATGGCCTTAACTTAATGATCTGTCTCTAGTGAACACCATCCTACAGATGGATACAAGTCTGTCAACCACTTCCATGGGGACTGTATATGAGTTGTTTCTTCTACTCATCTGGTTTATGCTTGTCCAGAGTTTGAAGCAAGCAGGGCATTCTGGGAAACATGGCTTCTGGGAGCCTAGTCTTTGCAATAAGTTGGAGGATTTGAACAGGTGTCGAGTAGCAACAGACTCAAACTTAACTACATCAGCTGACTTTCCATTTGCCAGGAAGCAGGCAGAAACATCAATTTACAAATAATATGTGCAATGGTGATATATATGTAAATCAAAAAAATCCCCCAGGTCTCTGTAGTACAATTGTGAGGAGAATATTAAGAGTTCAGTAGAACTGAAAGAAATACTACTGAATATAAAGATAAGCACTATCACCCATGTTCACAGAAACAGTGATATCAACAGAATAAAAACAGGACACTGCTCAAATGTCTAAAATATTTCATCAGTAGATTGTGGTGTATTTCTAAAACAAAGCCTTACACAAAGGTAGAACAAAAGAACTAAAGGTGTGCCCAATAAAGTACTGGCTTTGGAGTCTTAATAGTGGATGGAAAAAAAAACCAACAACAATAAAAACTAAGAAATAGCTTATGCAATACAAGTCTATAATGTTCTGAAATAATTTATTGTAAGATATTAAATAAGGATATGTAAGACAAGAAATGACTAATACAAAATCAAGTCTAGTCTGCATTCACAAAAGAAACCATGGGTAGAGTGTGGAGCCTCTCATGCACTGGTTCTCTTCTAGTGATCAGCTTGGCTGGTATGATCAGGAGCTACTATTTATTAATGTGCCCTATTAATATGAATATATGTTGTGATTCCCTTTTAAAGACATTAACTATTTACCAGTGTATATTGAGATTAATGGGGAAAATGCATGAACGTGTGAAGAAAGTCAAAGGTATAAAAATGTCCTTCAAGTGACAACAGGCCATAGTACATGCCCCACTTTAGACACTACTTGTCTAGGAGCTTGCACTGTAGTCACAAAATAAGACACAGTGTAAAAACAACTAGATCCATATAATCAGGACAAATATCAGGGTTTTTGCTGAAGCCATATAAAAATGGTGGTGGGAATAAGATAGATGAAGTAATTTATCTGTTCACATTCATCGCTCTTAGCAGTAATTAAGTGCATGCTTGCTCATAGAAGCTGGGCCTTCTCTCACACATTCAGTAACGCCAAGCAGAGCTTGGAATCTGAATGTTCTTATTAGATGTAAAAATAGCAATGAAACTAGATGTTAGTGATTACTTAATTAAACGTATTCAAATTAACAACAACTGTATTTGGTTGCACATTGATCCTTAGTATTTATTGACCATTGACTCTACTCCCATCATCTTATTAGGGATGGGGTTATATACAGAGGAAATGCCTTCATGTGCAAACGTTTATAACAAGTGAAGAAGCTGGATGGATGCTGATACCCAGTGATCCATGGGGCATGGGCTATTTGAGGGAAACACCCTGGGAAAGGCTACAGTCACACCAGAATGGTCTCTGGATCGGGGAAGGAAACTGAACACTCCAGAGAAAGGGGTCTCAACAGTGAGAAAGAGGAAGACCTGTCCTGCAGTCAAGCTGCAAGTAATGCTGCATTGAAAAAATAAATACTGAACAGGATGTGACTATAAACTCATGAACTACCCCAGAAAATGACACTGGAAAGGCTATACATAAGTAAATACATAAATTGTCATGTTTTTTCTGTTGTTGAACTTGGTGAGGTTGTATCACACCCGAGTGAGAGGAGGTAGAGGGCAGAGAAAAGATGTCAGTATACAAGTTTACAGAGAGCTATGATGGTAGGCATGGCAACAAAAGAGACAAAACACAAGGGGCATTATCCCAAGAGTAAGTTGGTGCCCTCATAAATTTTATTGTCAACTCAACACAACCTAGAAACAACCAGGAAGGGGAAACTTCAGTTGTGAAATTGCCTTGATCATGTGAGCCTATGACCATGTCTGTGAGAGACTGTCTTGATTGATGACTGATAAGAGAGAGCCCTCCATTGCAGGTACCACTATCTGTAGGCAGGTGGTCCTGAGCTATGTAAGGAAGCCTACTGAGCAAGAGCCTATGGGTGACCCAGCAAACACTGTTTCTCCACGGTTTCTATTTCAGGTTCCTCTTTGAGCTCCTGCCCTAACTTCTCTCAGCGATGGACTATGACCTGGAAGTGTAAGCCAAATAAGCCCTTTTCTATCCAAGTTTCTTCGGATCGTGGTACTTACCACCACAACAAAAGGCAGAGTAGTCATGTTCGGGTTTCATGGGGAATGAGTGTCAGGAGGTCACCTGACGGAAAGAAACGGACACACTAAATCATATGTACTGGTTTAGTAAGGGATCCATCACACCTGTACAAGCTACCAGGCAATGCTGCTTCTCAAGGTGCAAAGATAGTCTACCCAGATATGCATACACCAAGAGAGGCCCAAGACCGAAAGTTCATCATGAACTTCTGGGGATCTACACCATGGATAGATGGTATAGAGGGAGCAGGGATGGGTAGAGAAAGAAGTTCAAATTCTACAGTGAGCATCAGAGGTAAAGTAGCCTCATGTGGTCCTCTTTGCTCGAGGATTAGGCATAGAGCTCATAGTCCTGTCATATCGTTCATGGGTGAGAGTTTCTCTGTGTGTATTTGCACATGTCCATTCAGAGATAGCAGTCCAATACTGCCTCTGTGGAGAATGCATAGAAGCATTTCCTCCCAGTATAATGAGATGCTTCTTTCAGACACTGAATTCAGAGTAAGGAAATGAAAATTCCTGTGTAATGATGAGATAATTATCAATACCTCCTTCAAGTCATGTGCTATAAGCGATAGTAAAACAATCACATTGAACTATCAGTTTCAGGGTTCAAAAGATGATCAAGCTTGAGAAGAAATAAATGAAAAATAAGATATCTAAGAAGTAAACTTCCCAGATGAGAGACTTCACCTCTGTGAGGAAGGCAAAGAACCATATGCCAAGGGGGGGAACATGATTAAAATGCTTTAGAACACCAGGAGAAAAACAGAAAGATCCTAAGGTCTTCCAGATTAAAAGCTGGGACATACAGAGAGGATTTAGAACCCAAGCAGCCTCAGGCTTCTCCAACACCAACCCTGGAAGCCAGGCCTTGCTTCAAAAACCATGAGAAGATATGATTAGAGATCTGTGTTTTCATGTCCATCTAGAATATTCAACATTAAATTTAAAATGGCCTGTTGGTGTTAATAATCAACCTGACAGACTCTAGAATCAATCATATAGGATACATGCCTTCACTGAGACCTTGAGAGAGCATCTAGATTTACATTAGTGATGATATCTGTGAAGATTGCCTTGATCATGTTAGGAGACACGGGAAGAGCCTTCTTTATTAAGAAAGGATCATTCTCTGGGTGAATATTCTGTATTATATAAAATGAAGAAAGCCACACGGATAGCAGTATTTATCTCCTCCCACTCCCTGATATGTATGTGATGTAAGCCACTGCTTCAAGCTCTTACCACATTGACTTTCCTGACAGGATGGACTGTAGCCTTGAACTGTGACTCAGAATAAACCCTTCCTTCCTTAACTCACCCTAGTCCATCTATTTTCATCACAGCAACATGAAAAGAAGTTGAGACAAATGGAGACTTTTTTCAGATCCACATTTGCTTGAGAAATTTCATGCATTTTGCTAATATGTATTCCACCAAAATGAGAGAATAAACCAAGAAAGCCATGAGGAATAGGAAATGGTGATATGGCCTAGATATGTAGATATGGGGATGTTGGGAAGCCTGGAATGAACTTGACAGAAGTTTATGATCTGGGGCAGTTCTATGCTATGTGGAGCTGCTGGGTCATAGTGAGACAAATGATTCCTTTGATACATTTATATAAAGTAAGAGGGAAATGGTGTTCCTGGAATTGAATGTGTAGGTAAATTAAATAATGGTTGCCAAAAAAATCTAAACTCATAAAAGATCCAACTCAATAGATGGGAGTATTATGGACTCCCAGTAAAGGGAAACTGCCTTGTAAGATACGGAAAATACTGTGAAGGCCCCCAGTGCTATTCCCATATAAAATATCGTGTTAAGAAAATTGTGTAGGAGAGTAAAACCATCACTGAGTGTAGACATTGGCTGCTATTGGTGCAATCCTGCATGTCTTCCAAAGGGCTCAGCCACCAGGGTGACCCCACTGGGAGATAAGGTCAAGCAGATGGTCCTTAGGGTACTTGGGGATGTGTCTGTGAAGGGAATCGGGAGACCACAGGTCCTGTCTCCATTTTTTTTCCTGGCCACAAGGGAGTGTTTTTGACCCCACTACTCACTGCCACAGTGACATACTGCCTTACCATGGAGCCAAACATCAGGAACCGGCCTCCAGTGGACTTTCAGAACTGTAAGTGATAATAAAATCTTTATATGTTTGCTATCTTGGGTATTTGTGTCATAGCAATGGAAAGCTGACTAACTGCCAATAAATACAAGTAGAACCCTGATCCTGCTGAAAAGCAAGGGTAAACCTAGGATGGCCAAAGATCTTTCCATTTAGTGCAAATGTGTGTGTGTGTGTGTGTGTGTGTGTGTGTGTGTGTGTGAGAGAGAGAGAGAGAGAGAGAGAGAGAGAGAGAGAGAGAGAGAGAGAGAGACATAGTTATGAGCTCAGAGAGTTGAGGCTGTGGATATTATTTTTAAAAACTGGGATGATTTTTTAAAAATGCAGAAGATATGATCAAGGATACTCTCCAAATAAAATTATACCCACAGCTTAATCACTAAAACTTGTAACTATTACCCCATATGGCAGGGAGTCAGGATTAGTTTAGTATCTAGAGGCATCTATCCTGTGCTGTCTGGGTGGACTCCAAACACATTACACGTGTCCAATAAGGAGCAGGCAAAGGAGTGTTCAGAGAGATGCACAGATGGCCATGGAAGATGCAGGAGGTCCACACCATCAGAGTTAAGACATGAGGACTGCTAGCAATGCTAGATGAGGCAGAAAGTAGGTTCTTCATTTGAGAGCTAGTGAAGGCTGACCTGGACCTCAGTTTTGACCTCTGCACTCCCCAACTCAGTAATGATAAATGTACCTTGTGTTTAGCCACCTGTTTAGAAAATGCCCTACACTATACTTTAATACAAAAGGGAAATTTTTAAATTGCTTCCTCTTACGGGAGAAACCAAGAGATGTCACAATATCCATGGGCAAAGCTTGCACTAAGGCGGTCAGGGTACTGTGCATGCAGCTCAGTTGGTAGCTTGGTCACCTAGCGTTGTGAAGCCCTCCTTAGTGCCTCACAAAACCAGGTGTGATGGCAAATGCTTATAATTCCAGCACCCAGGAAGTTCAAGGTCATTGTTAGCTACATACCAAGTTTGAAGTCATAGGGAGACAAAAAACACTATGAAATTTTTTATGACTTTTATTATGGATAGATACAATGGGGCAGTGTGTAGAAGTGGGATGAGCTTAGATGTGTAGAAATTTAACAGAGTGATTTTAAGTGACTATTGGTGTCTTTAAAATCAGTTACAAAGAGTCTACAAAGTGGGATCAAAAATGGGGGAGACTTTGAACGTCACTCAGAATCAAATCATTACAGACTATGACTGTAAAATTTAATCCCTAGTGGAATAAAATGTGAACCCAGCAGGCACAGCACAGGCAAGTGAAAAACTTGGACCAGAACACTGTCTCCTCCACTCATCAGCTCAGATCCATATCTATAACTTAGCTCTGGAACTCACTCTCATCTCTTCTGTGTATTTAGGAGACTGGGTTTCCCAAGGGGGCATACAAATTATTAAATCAAATGATGCCTAAAACATGCTTGGCATACTGCCCATCCCATGAGTCCTTATATTAGGAGCAACTGTTTCTCATTGTCATTATCATGTTTGTTAGTAGCTTTGTCTGAATAAGAATTCAGACAAATTCACACCAGCTGGCATGGGAAGATGGCTCCACAGATATGAGTGCTTGTCATACAAGCATGAAGCCCTACGCTCACACCCCAGCACCTATGTTAAAGCTGAACATGAAGATAACCCAGAACTGTATGTAGTGGAGACAGGAAGATCTGTGGGGCTTGCTGGCTGCCAACTTAGCTCCAGTTCATTTAGAGACCTTGTCTCCTTTAGAAAGTAAAGGAGCTAAAAATCCTTTGACCTATACACATACAGAAGTATGCACACGTGCACACCTACAGCACACACATATACAACTTACACACATATACACACAAAAAGACCTATCACTGTGTATTATGGATGAGATGTCGATCAGTGTATGGGTGGAATATCCCATTGTAAGTAATGGATGTGTATGTTGGGGGAGGGGTCAAAAATACCATTGCCAATCCACAAACTATCTTTAGCAGCAGTCTCACAAGACACCTCTGAGCATAGCAGTATTAATTGACAGTTTGGCAGGATCTGGAATCACCTGAAAAGCAATCCTTCAGGCCCACTCATGAGAGATCATTTAGCCTCTGATCTTGCCCATGAGAGATGTTTGTTGATTGGGTTAATTAAAGTGGGAAGAACCTCCCTAAAAGCAGGCATCTGTTTCCTACAGAGAGAGCGAGCCAAGAGGAGCCTTCGTGCTCTCTACTCTTGCCTGCAGATGAGTGACCAGCTACTTCAAGCTCCTGGCGCCTTGACTTCCCAATCGGACCCTTGAATGATGAACCGGAATAAGCTTTTCTCCACTACAGTTCACATGCTTGGGGTATTTCATGACAGTGATGGGGAAGTGAAGCTAAGACTTGGAGGAAGACACAGATAAAATGGGCCTCTTCTGTTGGGACTGGATGCCACTAACTTTGAGCAAGTCTCTCACAACAGGGGACCAAGAGAAACACGGTGTTAACTCAGCAGCCTTGACAGGAGGAGTGATTCTCACTACAGGACTTTCCTAACCTATGTCTCAGACAGCAGTGTCTTAGCCAGGCAGTAGGACAAAGATTCTGAAATGTCTACAGAAGAAAAAAACAAAACAAAACAAAACAAAAACAAAACCCCGAACTGGTTTCTCTTAGGCAGCTCAAAGTGTTGGTAGAAGCTACATTAAACACATAAATTAGTGTCATTGTTGCTTTCTAAAAGCCTGACAATTTCTAGGCTGTAAAAAAAAAAAAAAAAAAAAAAAAAGCAGGCTATGAAAAAGCATAACAATGTGCTCGCATACCTAAGGGTAACAGAAGACATGGATTACATACATACATGCATATTGAGCTATAGGCAAGAGAAACAGAGAGAGTTGGGGCCTGGGCTATCCAAAGAGGAAAATGAGAAGGTCTTCCTACAGTTTTCCATGTTCCTAGGCAGACACAGAAAACAGAGGGTTCCCTGAAATGGAGCGTGTTTGCCGGATGACAGCCAGAATCTTTCACATAATTTTGGTATCCATCTTAGGAAAGAAAAAGGATTCACTATTAGAATTCAGGGCTTGGAATATACAGACTTCCAGAACAGCCAGATCGAAGGACTCAAAAATACCCAATGTAGAGAAGGTTGACACATTCCTATCTATCAGTCCTTGTGTAAAAGGACAGCTGTGTGCTCCGTGGGCTGCAGTAAAGGTTGCAGGAATGTGTTGTACCACTGAGAGCAAGTACCATCAGCATCTGACTTAACTGAGCAAGGTCATGGTGTACGAACTATATGTAGGGAACTGGGTGGAACTGCAAACTACAGTTTGTGGAGTGCTTGTCTAGCGTCCAAGAATCCCTGCATCCCATCTACAGTACCACACAAACAGGTTAAGTTTTAGGTCATTATTGGCCATAGAGTTTCAGGCCATCTGGGGTTTCATTTGACCTTGGAGGTTGGGGAAGGACATTGTCACAGTGTCTAGACGCACATCCCTCAGGTTTTCACCTGGTAATGACTTTTCTTGTCTTATAGGACTGTGTGTTGTAGGAGACAACTTTAGGTCCTTGGGCTAAGTGTTTTACAGGTGTCAATCAAGACCCATCTATCCTACTATGAAATCGGTTGGAGGGAACTGCTAACTTGGCCCAAACTAGGAGAATTAGCGGAGGAGTCAAGAGGGTTCAAGCTAGACTTTATTATCTGCTAACTGATGCGCGTGTGTGCATGTGCACACACACGCAGCCTCTCCCCATACACAAATAATGAATCCAGAGCAAATAAAAGCCCTGTTGAACATTGAAGGTGTGCCCATCAAATCCAATGTCCGTGGGACACTCCGTGACGGTGATCAGGGGTACAGCCAGTGCACAGATGGAGCAGGAAGAACCCAACCCCACAAAGGATAGGGATGCTATTTAACTTCAGGCCCCTGGGAACCAACATCCCCTGCAAAGCTGCAAAATGGCCAGCTGATCCAAAATGGGTTTCCTGGGTCAGACCCTTGCAGTTTTCTGCTGTTGAGTGGGCCCTGTACCAGACAGAGCCCTGAGGTTGGTCCAGCATCCTTCCTGCAGTTTTACATCTAGAAAGACCTATCCCAAGCCTGATCTCTTAGAGGACTCTGTGGGCTTGTGTGACAGGCTTCCGTGCTCTGTGAGAAACCATGTGGTCTCCAGGTAAGCCAAGTGAGGTTTGGGTGGCTCTCAGGATGTTCATCGTTCTAAGACAGAGCTGTTAAAAATCATCCTGACATCCAGATCTGAATATGGGTCACAGACCAACATCTGGGAAGAGGTGATACTTTTTAGAAGACTTGTCTCACATCCCAGACACCAGCAATGAGGAAGCAGGAGGCAAAAACCTCTCCAGCAAAAACACCGACACATGTCTACTGATCTCTTCTACTCTTGAAAATGAAGCCTTTCCAACTTTGCACACTGCCAAAGGAAGACACGCCTTGTTAATTTTCTATCTCAAGAACTAAGATTTCATACTACCACCGGGCTAAGCATGGGGTAGGGCAGAAAAATGGGGACATATAATTGGGCCCACAGGAATGCTCACTCACACTGGGAAATGGAGACATCTAACTCTGGAGACTCCTTCAGTGAAAAGTGAGAACATGGTGGCCATTTTGGTCTATGATCACTGACAACATATTTTGCATTAAAGCAAATGTGAGACTATTATGTAAGAATGTACATGCTGTAGGTTTTTTTTTTTCTTTTTACTAAAAACTTGTAAGACGTTGAGGCTGCTACTATTGCAGCAGCTCTATTCCCACTGCATACCCTACAACACTCCCATGAGCCACCGCTAATGCTTCCTCCTCCCCAGCGATTACAGAACTGACCAAACAACTTCACAATGAGGTGGTGATGAAAGACATCTCATCTGAGGCTTGCTGACAGAGGGTCCCTGATCTTCAGCACTGAGTTGAATCACATCAGAATGTTCTGGAAACTCTGAGCTTGTTACCTAAATATCAAAAAGCCTCATTGTAAAAATACACAAAGAACATGTGGACATTTCCACAACATAAGCACACGGGAGTCTTCACAAGTATTAGAACTGGTTCTTGTTTTTCTTTTAGCAGCTGTGTACCACAGTGAAAGCAGCAGAAAAATCTGGATTTCAAGCCCTTCTTCCTTGAGGGACCCGTTTGATGGCATCATTTAGTTAAAGGGATATTAGAGGCTTCCAAACACAAAAGGGCACAAGAGTTCACGGACCTGAAAGTTCACTGCAATGGTTTCTCTATGGAAATGTAAGGAGACAGGGATGTCCTCAACTCCTGTGTCTCTTGAGGAGAGAGCCACAAGATCAGAGACTGCACCAGAGGGGAGCATTGGATTCTCCCCCACTGACCACTTCTGGCTATGTGGGTTGGAAAGCCACTTTGAAAAACAGGATTGGTATTAGTCTGCCATGTGTAACCATGCCCAGTACCTACACAAAAGGTGTCAGAAGAGGGTGTGTATACTTCAGGGCTGAAAAAACAGCAGCTGTTATTTCCTAAGTCACTACACACTAAGTCCCGAGAGTCCTGCCCTCTGTCACAGTCATAGTCTTTGCATTTGTGTGTATCCTACATCTTCAACAAGATGCCACAGCTGGGTTGAATTTTCTTATTCTGTTTCACAGAAAACGATAGAACTAGGGTCCCTGATTGGAGAACCTCTGCTGCCCTTGTAGTCGTCACCCAAGGTCAATATAAGAACATTCACATGTTAGAGAAAGGGGGTGGCGGGGGGGGGGGGGGGATTTACACTCAGAAACAGACACAGAGATGAAATGACATTACTAAGGCAAACACCCAGTGTCAAACCCAAGCCTACCTACTGATGAAAAAGTCCCTCTCCTTGCCTTGGTGCTGTACAAGCTCATGTTGACAGCACTGGGATCTTGTGCTGATCAGGAGCCTTGAGTGACAGTTATATAGGTTTTGATGAATAAAACATGAGATAATAAAAGTGTTATTACTTTTAAGATGCAGTTGAGTAGGTAAAAGAATTCCAAATGGGAAACAAGAGCACATCTTCCTGGGAGAGCCCACTCATTATACCAACGTTGGCTTCACGCAAGCCCACCGAAACATCAGGTAATGAAAATCAGGAGCCAGTATCAACAAACGCTGGCTTAGACATCGGTGGCTGAAGCCACACATTGTGGATGGCCAGGTGCCCAATGCCCTGGAATGTCTCACCCCCTTGACTGCTCTGCTGCCTCTGTCGATGTGTAGGATTATTCGATTTTCTGTCACAAAGTCTGTAGAGTCCAAAATACTGGTGCTGTGCTGATCTCCAGCTCAGCTGCTTACCTTGGCATAATTCTTCAATGACTAAATACAGAAGAAAGGTAGTTTGAAATGTGAGGTGTACCTAGAATTATTTCAAAGCAAACCCATGACTGGCTGGTGTTACTGACATAGTCCTCTGGACTCTAATCAAAGATCAAAACAAGTTACTTTTTAACTTTGTTGTCTGTCGGACATAACATGTCATAGTTCCTGCCATCCCAGGGAGCCAACCAATCACACAGTGCTTCAGTCTGGATTTTTCTCTGGGTTACTCCTGGTCAGGGTGGGTCTTTCAGCTCAGGAGGCAAGAATGCAAGTTCTAGACAAGGATGAGTATTCAAATCCTACTGGAGGAAAAAAATCCCCATAATCTCTGTGTTATAACTGGGAGTACAAGCAGAGAACAAGGAAGAATCCTTAATCCTCCCCTAATTCCAAGCACAGAGACTGAAACAAAACTAACACAGAAAACCCAGTTTGCAGCCAGAGGCACCACACTGCTTGAATCTTAGGTTTTGAAACCTGCATGGTTTGGAGAAATGTTTGCCATTAATTTCATACCAAAAATAATGTCAACATCCTGGCATTCCACCCTCCTTGGGGCCACCTAGTAATTGAATCTGCTCTCAAGGACAACACAAGGAGAATATGTTTCCTGCCCACCCTGCCCCAGGACAAAAAGGATGTCTGGTGGTGATGTGGGGCCCAAGAGCTGTTGTACCATGTGGACCTGGTAAAGCCCAGCAGCACAATCCCCATGTATGGCTAATTGTAACTTCAGTAATTGTGTGCAGGCATGGGGCATTTGTTTACTACTCTGTGCTTTGGAAAATCCTAACTGTATGCCCTGGAAAGCCAAGAGGGAGGAGAGGTTAGAGAATGAAAAGGGGGAAGAAGGCAGGAAGGATAGAGGAAAGCAGAAAAGGTAGGAAGGGAGAGGAAAGGAAGGAATGGAGGTAAAGTAGGGGGAGGGGAAGGAGGAGGAAAGGAGGGGGGAGTTGTCTCCTGTTGCTGTGGAAACAGCCCTGACATGTGACTCATGGGTGAATGATGTGGCTGCTTGGGAATGTGTGCTGAGGGAAGGTGACATTCCTTGTGTGACTTTCTGTGAGACTATAAAATCAATTGAACAAATGCTTTACCCCTCTAGTACTGTGTTTGTATGGCCCTCATTCTCGGTGTCACATTGCTGGGGTGGGAGTTAGGGAAGGATGGGGATATTGGAAGTAGCACCAGGAACGAAGGCCATCCATACCAATCGCATAATGTTCCTGAGCCCTGGAGAAAAACCAGCGGTTCAAACCTAGCTGAAAAAGTTAACCAAGAGACATGAAGACATAGCTCAGGTAAATGGAGTCAAGGGTGAGGCGACATTCTGACTAACGCCTCACTGGTAAAATGGGTCATAAGAAACTATGAATGATTATGAAGAAACCGGACAAATGCATAAACCCCTAGAGACATGCAGCTTATCAAGACTGAATTAGAGGATTAGAATCTGAGCAGGATGAAGGAAACAAGCAATAAAACCTTACAGCAGAGAAAAGGCCAGGACCAGGTGGCTTCAAAACTGACATTATTAAACATTTCAGTGAAGGGCTAACACTGGCCCTTCTGAAATTCTTCTAAGAAGATGAAAGAAAAAAAAAAAAAGCTTCCAAACCCTGATATGAAAGCCAGAGATACCACAGGTTAATAAAAACTGCAGGCCAATGTTTCAATGAATATGGATGTAAAGACACCTGACAAAATATTAGCCAACCAAATTCAGACTCACATTCCAAGAAGATGACCGAATAGGGTTCATTCATGGGAAATAAAATTGGTTTTGCATATCCTAAAGAACTGATGTGATCCATCCACTAACAGAATAAAATGTAAAACCCACAAGATCATCTCAAGACATCAGAATAAAACCACACGAAAAGTTTGGCATCTACTCATGACAAAAATGTGGGGGGGTGGAATCTCAAATAGTTAAAGAGGGGAATTTCTACAGCTCGATTTCCTTAAGTAGGGTTACTATTGCTGTGGTGAAATACCATGACCACATGGGAGAAAAGGGTTTATTTGGCTTACACTTTCACATCATAGTTCATCTAAGTGAGTCAGGACAGGAACCTGGAGACAGGAGCTGATGCAGAGGCCATGGAAGGGTGCTGCTTATTGGCTTGCTCCTCATGGCTTGCTCAGCCTGCTTTCTTATAGAACCCAGGACCACCAGCCTAGGGTTGATACTACCCATAATGGGCTGGGCCCTCCCCCATCAATCACTAAGAAAACACACTGTAGGTTTTCCGACAGCCTGATCTTATGGAGACATTTTCTCAATTGGGGCTCCCTCCTCTCTGATGACTCTAGTCTGTAGCATGAACTGTTAGAAGGTCTTATTAATAAAAAGAAACCCAGAGCCAGGTATTGGGGTAAATGCTGAAAGATCAGAGAGACAGAACAGGCCACATCCAACCTCACCTTGCCAACTTCTCAGCCAATCCTGTTTCCATGAATCCTCAGACTGGAAGCCTCTGAATCCCCTGAATCCTCATTCGAATGGATTTCAGCTGAACTGCTGCTAAAAGCATAAAAGCTTAACGGACTCTAGAGTTCCTAGTTTTCACCCCTTTTTGCTTCCTGCCATTACTTCCTGGGATTAAAGATGTGAGTCACCATGTCTGGCTGTTTCTAGTGTGGCTTTGAACTCCGATCTGGATGGATCTCTGCCTCTAGAATGCTAGGATTAAAAGGTGTGTGTGCCACCGTTTTCTAGCCTCTATGTCTATCTACTGGCTGTTCTGTTCTCTGACCCTAGATAAGATTATTAAGGTACACAATATATTGTGATATACAACAGAACCGCATTTCCCCTTTTTGTCTAAAATTTTAAAAATCTTATAACTAATACAAGAAAAACTATATCTAATAAGTATATATATAATATATACAGTCAAGAATTACATTAACAATGTCTAATCCATTAACATTTCACAGATTCAGACCAAAAAAAAAAAAAACCCTCCATTATATACACTTACAATGTCCAGGCCATTAGCATTTGACAAATTCAGATAAAAATTTTCATTACTTATCCTATTTAAAACAAGTTCCTTTTTAAAAGCAGATTCAGTAATCTCCCTTTTTATCTTACAATATCCATTTCTTCCCTTTTTTTCAGAGTAGATTCAATGATCTACCCTTTTTTCTTTCTTTATTTAAAAGAGAACCTTGTATCTGATCTCCTTTGTTTAGCTTTTTTTTTTTTGACCATTGACAATTAACAACTTGTAACCAACCATCATAAAACAATGACACTTATCCATAAGCCACTGAGTGACCAAAAACCACCCACCCCACCTCTTGGTAATGTGGGCATTGTTTTCTTAAAATTACTTCCTGCTTTCTGGAGCTGAAGACATCTTTGGGGAATCCTGAAAAGAATTTTTGGGTTAATTGTCAAGTCCTGAGAGATTTAATTGTATCATTTGTCCAGTCTCTGCATAATGGGAAAGTGTAGGGCTTGTCTCAAGTCCTTGCTCAAGTTGTCTGTAAATCTGAATCATATCAGCTAGCCATTTCAAAATTGTCCTGAGCAGTTTGTAGTCCAAAGTCAGTCTTTCCATGGTATTAATCAACTTAATGGCTTTGCCATAGTCCACGTGGAATCATCATTGTTGGATCCTGTCATCTTTTTGAAGATTTCAAAGTCACTGTTAGGCATGATCATGGTTCCCTGCAGAAGTGTGTGTGTGTGTGTGTGTGTGTGTGTGTGTGTGTGTGTGTGTCGGGCTCGCATGCTTCCTCTGTGGTTTGGAGCAATCACAGTCTGCCTCTTGGAACCATAAACATTCTCCCCTAGAAGAGAATATCTTCACAGCAATTTCTCCCCACCATTTGCCCCAAACTTCTCTAAACTGACCTTTGCTGAAGCTTTGTTGAAACAGGATGGTCCTGGCAATTGTTCTTTGAATAAGCAGTAGTAAACCCTTCATCCCAGGTAACAGCATCACCACAGTCACCAATATAAGAAACAGCAGCCAGCAACTCGGAGCAGCAGTCACTGCCTCCCTGGTCCCATCGCCACCGTTTGTGGTCCATCCCCAGCTGCAGCTTCTCCTTAACAAGCCTCCCAGGCCAGCCTCAAACTCGTGATCCTCCTGCCTCTGCCTCCTTCAGCAAATCCTACCAGTATGCGCCACCACAACTGGCTGAGGGTAGCTTGGTTCTGAGCTGAGGCCCACAAGACCACAGGCAAGTAGCTTTTTTGAGAACTCATACCTGACAAGTTGAGCACCAGATGTTTTTAACACGAATCTTAAAGGGTCTTATTAAGTGAAAAACATGGGAGCCTCATATTGGGTGAACGAATGCTGAAAGACCAGAGGAACAGAACCAGCCACAGCTACCTCACCTTGCCAATTCCTCAGCTGATCTTGTTTCCTCAAACTGCCTCTGTGTCCTCATCCAAATGGATCTCAGCTGAACTGCTGCTAAAAGCCTAAAAGCTTAGAAGACTCTAGTTGCTGGTTTTCATGCCTTATATACCTTTCTGCTTCCTGCCATCACTTCCTGGAGTTAAAGGCATGTGTCACCATGCCTGGCTGTTTCTAGTGTAGCTTTGAACTCAGATCTGGATGGATCTCTGCCTCCAGAATGCTAGGATTAAAGGTGTGTGTGCCATTAATGGAATTTCGAATGTTAGTGGATTAGACATTGTTAATGTAATTCTTGACTGTATATATTGTATATACTTATTGGATACAGTTTTTCATGTATTAGTTATAAACTTTTTTAAATTTTAGACAAAGAGAAAACATGATATTGTATCCCCCAATACATTGTGCACCTTAATAAACTTATCTGGGTTCAGAGAACAGAACCTTTAATCCTAGCATTCTGGGGGCATCTCTACGAGTATGAAGCCACACTGGAAACAGCCAGGCACGGTGACACACGCCTTTAACCCCAGGAAGTGATGGCAGGAATCAGAAAGGTACATAAAGCATGAAAACCAGCAACTAGAGTCTTTTAAGCTTTTAGGCTTTTAGCAGCAGTTCAGCTGAGATCCATTTGGATAAGGACACAGAGGCAGTTTAAGGAAACAAGATCAGCTGAGGAATTGGCAAGGTGAGGTTAGCTGTGGCTGGTTCTGTCTCTCTGATCTTTCGGCATTCACCCCAATACCTGGCTCCCATATTTTTTATTTAATAAGACCCTTTAATATTCATGCTACACTAGTCTGACTAGTTAACATAAAGTTAGCCAGCACAGTTGACCACTTGTCAACTTGACATACAACACTTGTTAAGACATAACCTTTCCTTTTTGGGGGGGGGGGGATCATCTCCAAGAACTCAGATTAATGAATAACAAATATGAACCATATTTACAAAACTTTTAAAAGTCCCATAGTCTTTGCCAAATCAAACACTTCAAAGAATCAGTCTGTTTTAAAAATCCAAAACCTCCTTTAAAACTCGAAGTCTCTTGACTGTGGGCACCTATAAAATAAAAAGTAAGATAAATACTTTACTTCAAGAAGGAAGGACCATGGCATGGTCACAATCCGAACAAAACCAAACCCAAATCCAACATATGGTACACTTACATAATTCAATGTCCAGTATCTGGGATTTACTCACAATTTTCTGGGCTCCTCTGGGAGCTTGGGTCACTTCTCCAGCTCTGCCCTCTGCAGCACACACAGCTTGTCATCCAGGTTCCATCAGGCTCCACTCCATAGCTGCTGCTGCTTTGGGTGGTCATCTCATGGTCCTGGCATCTCCAAAATGCCGAGGTCTCTTGCAGCAGCTGGGCTGCACTTTCACCAGTAGCCTCTCCGGGACTCTCTTCAGAGACTCGAGCCCTGCCATACAGTGCCAGACCTCAGCTGTTCTCCATGATCCCCTCAAAACCAGGACCACCTCGGTGACACTACCAAGTTTGGCTACCAGCTCGAGGTTCAACCTTGGCTGCCTCTAGGACTTAGCTTCTCTGTGCTGGCCCTCAGCAAACACTTCCCAGAAGACTTCACCTCAATAATGCTGGTATCTTCTTAATCACACAAATTCTTCAGTCCCAGCTGACCAGAAACCACAGATTCTTGATACACATGGTCTGGAAGGGTCTTCACTTGCCTCTAAAACTTCACAAGCCAGGCCTCTATCATCTGCACAGCTTTTAACACTTATATCTTCCAAACAGCCCACTGAGCTCTCAACACTTGATGGCTTTTCTAGCCAAAAGTTCCAAAGTCCTTCCACAAATGTCTCAAAAACATGGTCAGGTCTGACTCAGAAATACCCCACTATCCTGGTTGCAACATGTCTTAGTTAGGGTTTCATCACTATTTCTGTGGTGAAACACCATCATCATGACTAAAACAACCTGGGAAGGTAAGAGTTTATTTAGCTTACACTGCGGTATCACTGTTCATCATTGAGGAAAGTCAGGACAGGAGCTGAAACAGGAACCTGGAGGCAGGAACTGATGCAGAGGCCATGGAGGGGTGCTGCTTATTGGCTTGCTCACCCTGCTTTCTTATAGAACCCAGGACCACCTGCCCAGGTGGCACCACCTACAATGGGTTGGGCCCTCTCCCATCAATCACTAATTAAGAAAATGTTCTACAGGCTTGCCTACAGCCCAATCTTATTGGAATAATATTTTTTAAATTGGGGTTCTCTCCTCTCAGATAACTCTAGCCTGTGTCAAGTTGTCATAAAATTAGCCAACACAATTGGCACAGGCAGGGGGAGAAGTGTCACACTTGTCCCCTATGAATTCGTATCAGATGAGGACATTCACATGCCTTCTTCTAGTCAATTTGATACTAGAAGCAGGAACCACAGCGAGTGAGCAAGGTGGGTGTAGGGCATATAAACAAACCAGGAGGGAAGCACAACTATCCACTCTAGATTCCTCCACGTAAAAATTCATAAGGAAGGACAAACAACTGCCCCTTGGGACTAATGAACAAACTCCATAAAGTCTAGAGATTTAAAAGTGATATACATAAATCGGTAGCAGGGGCAGGCGTGATGGCACACACCTTTAATCTCAGTACCTAGGAGACAGTGACAGGTGGATCTCATGAGTTTGAGACCAGCCTGATCTACAGAGCAAATTCCTGCCCCAAACCCCCACCTCCAAATTTTTTTTAAAGAAAAAAACAACTGAACAACAGACACACCAAAAACAATGTGGTTGGAAAGTCATGAGAAGAAGGCATCCATGTTTGCAGTCGCAAACAAATAACACAGCAGGGATAAATGTAGCCAGACACCTGAAAGAAAGGGTCATCTCTGAGGTAGGAAGGCCCGCCCCCAGAGTGACTGGTACCATCCTGAGTGGCCCACAAGCAGGTGCAAAGGAACAGCATCCCTGTGGTCTGCTTGCCTACACTTCCTGCTGGTGATTGCCTCTACTCTGTAGCTGTCCTCATGGCTACCTCTACCCTCTGCTGACATTAGAACTAGCTTCATCAGGTCATCCAGGATGGAACAAACACAGGTCTCTCTCCAGGAATCCTCCAGGCCCTCAGCTCCAGTTCTCAACCTCAGTCTCTCCAGTGTGCAGACAGCCATTGCTGTATCACCAAGCCTGTATCTTGAAAACCGTTACAATAAATCTGCATTGTCGTCTACATATTCATTCTGTTGGCTCTGTTCGTCTGGAGAATGCTGACTGCATATAACAAACGGCTCACGGGTGAACAGCTTGTTAGCTGTGGAGGCACCAATTTCTGCACGTTAGCTACCACATTGGTCAGGACCTGTGACCCTCAGTCTGTTTCTCTGTAAAGGAGGGATGCGCTAGCATGCTGAATAACCTCGATGATGGTCATGGTATTATATTACCATATATAATATATAGCGTGTGTTACATCTCATTTAAATGAGTTAGCTGGTACCTGACTATGAAGACTGCGATGGTGGTGAACTTGCCCTGATGGATTCATGGCAGTCAATGACCCCAGCATCTCTGCCCTCTTAGCTTTGAAAAGATTATAGGGGAAAGAAAAAGGAGCTTCCTGTTCTCAGTCTTCACCCACTTGTCCCTTGATTCTGGGTTTTGTAGGCAGAGGGTATGATTTCTTCCCAGAAGGACAGGGAACGACTCATCCCCCAGTGACACATCTCTGTTCCCTGTGATCCAGAGGGCAGAGGCCAGGAAGACAGAAAAGCAAACACGGCCCAGTCTTCACCCGCTCTCCGCCTGGCTTCAGGCACAGGTGTAAGGAGTGATTCCGGGCCCAGCTCTGATGAGGAGCTGCCTCCCACAGTCAGAAACCCCAGCCCTGGGAGCCCAGCTGCCTTCTCCCAGGCTGGGCAGCCAGCACGTGTCTCTGTGCGGCCTGACTTTTGACAAAGAGAAATTCTCCCATGCACTGGTATGGAGGCTTGGGATATGATAGATATCTTTAATTATATGACAGAGACAAGCTCATTAGACACCACTTGATAACAGATCGGTTGTGACATTCATGACCCCGCTCCTCATTTCCTACCCCACATCAGTTTCACAGATGGCGCCTTCAGGAGGCAGCACTTGGGGGCAGAGCCAGAGTGTGATGGCCGGTGAAGGATCAACTATTTGGTACAGGCAATGGGGAGCCAACAAGGATCTGATGTGGGAAACGGGAGTGGTTTACTACTGGATTTAATGCGCTCAGGAAAGAAAAAAAAAAAAAAAAAAAAACACCAGGAAAATGAAATGACATCAGCAAACACCTGAAATTCCTAAGCACCGTCTGTCTGTAACATGAAACAAAGCCCGGGAGGGTCTGGAAGGAAGAAAGAGGGAAATGTAATGATGAACTTAACCTTCTGAGTCACTTGATAAATGCTCTTTCCCAGCCAGTCGCAGGCCAGCAAGTCCCCACCACCTCCTGGAAGGCTATGGAGGCTGCACTGCTCCTTAGGTAAAACTGCCCAGCAGGCACCTGGTGAAGCTTTCCATGCTGAACACTTTGGAGAACGGGCTCATGGGCCCAACTCCATTGCGTCCACTCCTCTTGGTCTATACTTTCTTATTACTGTTTTACAGATTTTCAGTGTGTGTCTTCACTGTACTGTGTTACACAAGGACACGTCACACGTGGTTAATATGTTGCATGTCGATGTTAAGAATACCCCATACTTGTCCCTCCCCCATCTCTACTCAGGCCCCTACTCTATTCACCATGCTTTCATACCCAGCAAACCCAACCTTTGGCATTGACATTGTAACGTGACACTGTCACCTACGAAATTTACTCTGGAGAATCTTGTAAAGTTACAAGAGAAAATGACCAAGACCAAAAACCAAACCACCCCACTGTGTTCTAAGTTAGCTTAGGATTTTGTGTTGGGTTACATTCTGTCCTGGGGACTCGAGGCCTGTGGTCCATGGACTAGACATACTCGAATCCTTCTCATGTATGTATGACACATAAGTTGGATCCCAGGCACTTACATAAAAGCCAAGTGCCATAGAGTGCACCTAAAGCCCCAGGGCTGGGGGAAACAGGGAGACCCTAGAGACAGTCTAGGTGAAATCACAAGCTCCAGGTTCACTTAACAAGTAGGAGGGGCAGTGATATGACTGAGCTGGTAAAAGCACTTGCTGCACACACCTGACCACTTGAATTTGATCCTCAGAGCCCATGAAAAAAGGTAGAAGCAGCAGTGCATATCTCAGCCCTCCTGTGGTGAGATGGGAAGAGGAGAGGGGAGAGCCAGCTCCTGTGGACTCGTGATGTTTGGAGAACTCGGGAGTATCACGACATTATTTTCAGCATCCAGCTGCCTTCCACCTTAATACTAACTCACAGGGTGTATCACTGACTTTCTGAACCTCATGTTTGCCAGGGAACATTTCTGCACCATAATGGCAATTCCATCTCAAAAGGGCTTTGTGAGAATTAGGAAATAAATGTGGCTAAAAGATCCAACTTTAACATGTACCCCATGTGCACCCAGTTTCTTTCTTAATTTGATGCAAACCTCTAAGTTACCCTGATATGGTTTATGTAACATGTCTTTCAATGGCCACTCCATGTCAGACACCAAGTTCAATGATAGAAGAGGACACCCAGCAAAACTTTCTCATTCACTCATGAGATGGAAATTACTGAGTAGTTCTAGAATGCTCCAAACATCCTAGTCAGAGTGTTAAAATTGAGACATCTGGGAGGAATGAATACCAATTAACATGGAGGACACTAGCAATTGGAAAGGCATCCTAGACTAGAATGTATCCAAGCATAGTTAATGTAAACTATTAATTAAATTATTACTCATATTCATTTAGTTAGTGTTTGTGGTGTGTGTGTGTGTGTGTGTGTGTGTGTGTGTGTGTGTGTGTGTGTAGATCAAAGGACAACTTGCAGGAGTCAGTCCTCTCCTACCATGTGTTTCCCAGGGACTGAATTCAAGTTCTCAGACTTAGCAGCATCTACATTTGTCCACTGAGGCCACTCACCGCCACCCCTCATTACTGAAATTACAAATTTTCTTCTACAGCACTGCTTTCTGCACAGTGCAGGGTTATCGTCCATGACTTCCACATCCTCTGACTCTCACCTCCACCTCCAACTACTAATTCATTTCCTGCTTTTTTGGAAATGGACTATGACAGAAATCACAGTCAAATCTGTCTCCATATTTGTGAGGTCAGTTCCTATTGGCAGACTGAACCCTGAGTGTTGTCTCACAGTCCCCTATAAAGACACTGTCTAGCCTTTCATCCATTAGCACAGATGGATAGTTAGCTACCAATTTTTGATTGGTAAGAATGGTGTTGCACTTTTAGGCATATACCCAAAGAATGCTCAGTCATACTACAAGGACACTTGCACAAGTGTGATCATAGCAGCTTTATTCATAATAGCCAGAACCTGGAAACAACCTAGATGCCCTTTAACTGAAGAATGGATAAAGAAAATGTGGTACATTTACACAGTGGAGTTAAAAACAATGATATCATGGAATTTGAAGGCAAATGGATGGAACCAGAAAAAAAAATCATCCTGAGGTAACCCAGACCCAGAAAGACAAACATGGTTTGTACTCACTCATAAGTGGATACTAGAGAGGCTAGATGGGTGACTACCCCGATTGTCATCAGACAGCCTTCATCTGATAGCTGGCAGAAACCCACAGCTAAGCACTGGGCTGAGCTTGGGGAACACTGCTGAAGAGAGAGGAAGGATCGGAAGAGCCAGGGGGTGTCAAGGATATCACAAGGGAACCCACAAAAACCATTAACCTGGGCTCATAGGAGCTCAGAGACTCTGAACCAACAGCCAGGGAGCCTGCACGGGATCAGCCTAGGCACTCCACATGTGTGACAGTTGTGTAACTTAGTCTGCTTGAGGGACTCCTAGCAGTGGGAGCAGGGCTGTCCTAATGCTTTGGCTGGCTCTTGGGAACCTACTCTTTATACTGGGTTACCTCACCCAGCCTTAGTACAAAGGAAGAGCTTAGTCCTACCTCAACTTGACACGCCATGCTTTGTTGATACCCACGAGAGGCCTGCCCCTTTCTGAACAGAAACAGAGGAAGAATGGGCTGGGGGTGGCCGGGGAGGTGGGGAGAGGTGGAGGAGGGAAGAGGAGGCAAGGAGGGAGGGTAAACTGCAATCAGGATATAAAATAAATGAATACATTTAATTAATAAAAAAGAGTGGTGTTGTAATGAGTATTCACACCTGTCATTATGAAGAACTAAACTGATTTGTGTGCAGATTCCTAGGACTTAGCTGCCAAGTCACATGTCATATGTGTGATATGTCTAAGGAATAGCTAACCCGTCTCCCAGAGTCGCTCATCATTATCCCTTGCCTATGGCAGGTTTGAGCATTCTGCTTCTCTGTGTTCACGTCAGCATTGCTGTTGTCAGGACATTCTAGCATGGTAGAGGATTCTATTTGGGTTTGTAGAGAACCC